>NW_022262782.1:177242-202686 GCF_002021735.2 Oncorhynchus kisutch
CTACTACCACTATCAATTAGAGCCATAAAGTAGACTAGACATCTACCACCCCCACTACCATTATCAGATTAGAGCCATAAAGGAGACTACACCCTAACACCCACTACTACCACTATCAGATTAGAGCCATAAGTAGATAGACATCTAACCCCACTACCACTATCAGATTAGAGCCATAAAGTAGACTAGACATCTACCACCCCGCTACCATTATCAGATTAGAGCCTAAAAGTAGACTAGACATCTACCACCCCACTACCACTATCAGATTAGAGCCATAAAGTAGACTAGAATCTACCACCCCCACTACCACTATCAGATTAGAGCCATAAAGTAGACTAGACATCTACCACCCCACTACCACTATCAGATTAGAGCCATAAAGTAGACTAGACATCTACCACCCCACTACCACTATCAGATTAGAGCCATAAAGTAGACTAGACATCTACCACCCACTACCATTATCAGATTAGAGCCATAAAGGAGACTAGACATAACACCATACTACCACTATCAGATTAGAGCCATAAAGGAGACTAGACATCTACCACCCCACTACCACTATCAGATTCGAGCCATAAAGTAGAGCAGACATCTACCACCCCACTACCATTATGAGATTAGAGCCATAATGGAGACATCTAACACCACTACTACCACTATCAAATTAGAGCCATAAAGGAGACTAGACATCTACCACCCCACTACCACTATCAGATTAGAGCCATAATGTAGACTAGACATCTACCAACCCCACTACCACTATCAGATTAGAGCATAAAGTAGACTAGACATCACCACCCCACTACCACTATCAGATTAGAGCCATAAAGTAGACTAGACATCTACCCCACCCACTACCACTATCAGATTAGAGCCATAAAGGAGACTAGACATATACCACTATCAGATTAGAGCCATAAAGTAAGAGACTAGACATCTACACCACCCCACTACCACTATCAGATTAGAGCCATAAAGGAGACTAGACATCTACACCCCACTACCATTATCAGATTAGAGCATAAGTAGACTAGACATCTACCACCCCACTACCACTATCAGATTAGAGCCATAATAAAGTAGACTAGACATCTAACACACTACTACCACTATCAGATTAGAGCCATAAAGGAGACTAGACATCTATACCACTATCAGATTAGAGCTATAAAGTAGACTAGACATCTAACACCACTACTACCACTATCAGATTAGAGCCATAAAGGAGACTAGACATCTACCACCCCACTACCATTATCAGATTAGAGCCATAAAGGAGATTAGACCTAAACCCACTACTACCACTATCAGATTAGAGCCATAAAGGAGACTAGAAACTACCACCCCACTACACTATCAGATTAGAGCCATAAAGTAGACTAGAAACCTACCACCCCACTACCACTATCAGATTAGAGCCATAAAGTAGACTAGACATCTACCACCCCACTACCACTATCAGATTAGAGCCATAAGTAGACTAGACATCTACCACCCACTACCATTATCAGATTAGAGCCATAAATGAGACTACACCTAACACCACTACTACCACTATCAGATTAGAGCCATAAATAGACTAGACATCTACCACCCCACTACCACTATCAGATTAGAGCTATAAAGTAGACTAGACAACTACACCACTACCCATTATCAGATTAGAGACATAATGGAGACTAGAGATCTACCACTATCAGATTAGAGCTAATAAAGTAGACTAGACATCTAACACCACTACTACCACTATCAGATTAGAGCCATAAAGGAGACTAGACATATACCACTATCAGATTAGAAGCCATAAAGTAGACTAGACATCTACCACCCCGCTACCACTATCAGATTAAGAGCCATAAAGTAGACTAGACATCTACCACCCCCGCCACCATATCAGATTAGAGCCATAAAGGAGACTACACCTAACACCACTACTTACACTATCAGATTAGAGCCATAAAGTAGACTAGACATCTACCCACCCCCGCTACCACTATCAGACTTGACCATAAAGTAGACTAGACATCTACCACCCCGCTACCATTATCAGATTAAGAGCCATAAAGTAGACTAGACATCTACCACCCCACTACCAATATCAGTTAGAGCCAATTAATAGTTAGACTAGACATCTACCACCCCACTAACCACGTAATCAGTATTAGAGCCATATAAGTAGACTAGACATCTACCACCCCACTTACCACTATTCAGATTGAGCCAGTAAGTTAGGGACTATGACATCTACCACCCCACTACCATTATCATCATTAGAGCCATAAAGGAGACTAGACCTAACACCGAACTTACTACCACTTATCCAGATTTAAGAGCCATAAAGGAGACTAGACATCTACCACCCCACTACCACTATTCAGATTCGAGCCATAAAGTTAGAGCAGACACTCTACCACCCCACACCACTATCAGATTAGAGCCATAAAGTAGACTAGACATCTACCACCCCACTACCACTATCAGATTAGAGACATAATGGAGACTAGACATCTACCAACCCACTACCCACTATCAGATTAGAGCCATAAAGTAGACTAGACATCTACCACCCCACTACCACTATCAGATTAGAGCCATAAAGTAGACTAGACATCTACCACCCCACTACCATTATCAGATTAGAGCCATAAAGGAGACTAGACATATACCACTATCAGATTAGAGCCATAAAGTAGACTAGACATCTACCACCCCACTACCACTATCAGATTAGAGCCATAATGGAGACTAGACATCTACCCAACCCACTACCACTATCAGATTAGAGCCATAAAGTAGACTAGACATCTACCACCCCACTACCACTATCAGATTAGAGCCATAAAGTAGACTAGACATCTAACACCACTACTACCACTATCAGATTAGAGCCATAAAGGAGACTAGACATATACCACTATCAGATTAGTGCTATAAAGTAGACTAGACATCTAACACCACTACTACCACTATCAGATTAGAGCCATAAAGGAGACTAGACATCTACCACCCCACTACCATTATCAGATTAGAGCCATAAAGGAGACTAGACCTAACACCACTACTACCACTATCAGATTAGAGCCACAAAGGAGACTAGAAACCTACCACCCCACTACCACTATCAGATTAGAGCCATAAAGTAGACTAGAAACCTACCACCCCACTACCACTATCAGATTAGAGCCATAAAGTAGACTAGACATCTACCACCCCACTACCACTATCAGATTAGAGCCATAAAGTAGACTAGACATCTACCACCCCACTACCATTATCAGATTAGAGCCATAAAGGAGACTACACCTAACACCACTACTACCACTATCAGATTAGAGCCATAAATAGACTAGACATCTACCACCCCACTACCACTATCAGATTAGAGCTATAAAGTAGACTAGACAACTAACACCACTACCATTATCAGATTAGAGACATAATGGAGACTAGAGATCTACCACTATCAGATTAGAGCTATAAAGTAGACTAGACATCTAACACCACTACTACCACTATCAGATTAGAGCCATAAAGGAGACTAGACATATACCACTATCAGATTAGAGCCATAAAGTAGACTAGACATCTACCACCCCGCTACCACTATCAGATTAGAGCCATAAAGTAGACTAGACATCTACCACCCCGCCACCATTATCAGATTAGAGCCATAAAGGAGACTACACCTAACACCACTACTACCACTATCAGATTAGAGCCATAAAGTAGACTAGACATCTACCACCCCGCTACCACTATCAGATTAGAGCCATAAAGTAGACTAGACATCTACCACCCCGCTACCATTATCAGATTAGAGCCATAAAGTAGACTAGACATCTTCCACCCCACTAACAATATCAGATTAGAGCCATAAAGTAGACTAGACATCTACCACCCCACTACCACTATCAGATTAGAGCCATAAAGTAGACTAGACATCTACCACCCCACTACCACTATCAGATTAGAGCCATAAAGTAGACTAGACATCTACCACCCCACTACCATTATCAGATTAGAGCCATAAAGGAGACTAGACCTAACACCACTACTACCACTATCAGATTAGAGCCATAAAGGAGACTAGACATCTACCACCCCACTACCATTATCAGATTAGAGCCATAAAGGAGACTAGACCTAACACCACTACTACCACTTATCAGATTAGAGCCATAAAGGAGACTAGACATCTACCACCCCACTACCACTATCAGATTCGAGCCATAAAGTAGAGCAGACATCTACCACCCCACTACCATTATGAGATTAGAGCCATAATGGAGACATCTAACACCACTACTACCACTATCAAATTAGAGCCATAAAGGAGACTAGACATCTACCACCCCACTACCACTATCTGATTAGAGACATAATGGAGACTAGACATCTACCAACCCACTACCACTATCAGATTAGAGCCATAATGGAGACTAGACATATACCACTATCAGTTTAGAGCCATAATGGGGACTAGAGATCTAACACCACTACCATTATCAGATTAGAGCCATAAAGGAGACTAGACATCTAACACCACTACTACCACTATCAGATTAGAGCCATAAAGGAGACTAGACATATACCACTATCAGATTAGTGCTATAAAGTAGACTAGACATCTAACACCACAACTACCACTATCAGATTAGAGCCATAAAGGAGACTAGACATATACCACAATCAGATTAGAGCCATAAAGTAGACTAGACATCTACCACCCCACTACCACTATCAGATTAGAGCCATAATGGAGACTAGACATCTACCAACCCACTACCACTATCAGATTAGAGCCATAAAGTAGACTAGACATCTACCACCCCACTACCACTATCAGATTAGAGCCATAAAGTAGACTAGACATCTACCACCCCACTACCATTATCAGATTAGAGCCATAAAGGAGACTATACCTAACACCACTACTACCACTATCAGATTAGAGCCATAAAGGAGACTAGAAACCTACCACCCCACTACCACTATCAGATTAGAGCCATAAAGTAGACTAGACATCTACCACCCCAGTACCACTATCAGATTAGAGCCATAAAGTAGACTAGACATCTACCACCCCACTACCATTATCAGATTAGAGCCATAAAGGAGACTACACCTAACACCACTACTACCACTATCAGATTAGAGCCATAAAGTAGACTAGACATCTACCACCCCACTACCACTATCAGATTAGAGCCATAAAGGAGACTAGACATCTACCACCCCACTACCACTATCAGATTAGAGCCATAAGTAGACTAGACATCTACCACCCCGCTACCATTATCAGATTAGAGCCATAAAGTAGACTAGACATCTACCACCCCACTACCAATATCAGATTAGAGCCATAAAGTAGACTAGACATCTACCACCCCACTACCACTATCAGATTAGAGCCATAAAGTAGACTAGACATCTACCACCCCACTACCACTATCAGATTAGAGCCATAAAGTAGACTAGACATCTACCACCCCACTACCATTATCAGATTAGAGCCATAAAGGAGACTAGACCTAACACCACTACTACCACTATCAGATTAGAGCCATAAAGGAGACTAGACATATACCACCCCACTACCATTATAAGATTAGAGCCATAAAGGAGACTACACCTAACACCACTACTACCACTATCAGATTAGAGCCATAAAGTAGACTAGACATCTACCACCCCACTACCACTATCAGATTAGAGCCATAAAGGAGACTAGACATCTACCACCCCACTACCACTATCAGATTAGAGCTATAAAGTAGACTAGACAACTAACACCACTACCATTATCAGATTAGAGACATAATGGAGACTAGAGATCTACCACTATCAGATTACAGCTATAAAGTAGACTAGACATCTAACACCACTACTACCACTATCAGATTAGAGCCATAAAGGAGACTAGACATATACCACTATCAGATTAGAGCCATAAAGTAGACTAGACATCTAACACCACTACTACCACTATCAAATTAGAGCCATAAAGGAGACTAGACATCTACCACCCCACTACCACTATCTGATTAGAGACATAATGGAGACTAGACATCTACCAACCCACTGCCACTATCAGATTAGAGCCATAAAGTAGACTAGACATCTACCACCCCACTACCACTATCAGATTAGAGCCATAAAGTAGACTAGACATCTACCACCCCACTACCATTATCAGATTAGAGCCATAAAGGAGACTAGACCTAACACCACTACTACCACTATCAGATTAGAGCCATAAAGGAGACTAGAAACCTACCACCCCCACTACCACTATCAGATTAGAGCCATAAAGTAGACTAGAAACCTACCACCCCACTACCACTATCAGATTAGAGCCATAAAGTAGACTAGACATCTACCACCCCACTACCACTATCAGATTAGAGCCATAAAGTAGACTAGACATCTACCACCCCACTACCATTATCAGATTAGAGCCATAAAGGAGACTAGACCTAACACCACTACTACCACTATCAGATTAGAGCCATAAAGGAGACTAGACATCTACCACCCCACTACCATTATCAGATTAGAGCCATAAAGGAGACTAGACCTAACACCACTACTACCACTTATCAGATTAGAGCCATAAAGGAGACTAGACATCTACCACCCCACTACCACTATCAGATTCGAGCCATAAAGTAGAGCAGACATCTACCACCCCACTACCATTATGAGATTAGATCCATAATGGAGACATCTAACACCACTACTACCACTATCAAATTAGAGCCATAAAGGAGACTAGACATCTACCACCCCACTACCACTATCAGATTAGAGCCATAAAGTAGACTAGACATCTACCACCCCACTACCATTATCAGATTAGAGCCATAAAGGAGACTAGACATATACCACTATCAGATTAGAGCCATAAAGTAGACTAGACATCTACCACCCCACTACCACTATCAGATTAGAGCCATAATGGAGACTAGACATCTACCAACCCACTACCACTATCAGATTAGAGCCATAAAGTAGACTAGACATCTACCACCCCACTACCACTATCAGATTAGAGCCATAAAGTAGACTAGACATCTAACACCACTACTACCACTATCAGATTAGAGCCATAAAGGAGACTAGACATATACCACTATCAGATTAGTGCTATAAAGTAGACTAGACATCTAACACCACTACTACCACTATCAGATTAGAGCCATAAAGGAGACTAGACATCTACCACCCCACTACCATTATCAGATTAGAGCCATAAAGGAGATTAGACCTAACACCACTACTACCACTATCAGATTAGAGCCATAAATGAGACTAGAAACCTACCACCCCACTACCACTATCAGATTAGAGCCATAAAGTAGACTAGAAACCTACCACCCCACTACCACTATCAGATTAGAGCCATAAAGTAGACTAGACATCTACCACCCCACTACCACTATCAGATTAGAGCCATAAAGTAGACTAGACATCTACCACCCCACTACCATTATCAGATTAGAGCCATAAAGGAGACTACACCTAACACCACTACTACCACTATCAGATTAGAGCCATAAATAGACTAGACATCTACCACCCCACTACCACTATCAGATTAGAGCTATAAAGTAGACTAGACAACTAACACCACTACCATTATCAGATTAGAGACATAATGGAGACTAGAGATCTACCACTATCAGATTAGAGCTATAAAGTAGACTAGACATCTAACACCACTACTACCACTATCAGATTAGAGCCATAAAGGAGACTAGACATATACCACTATCAGATTAGTGCTATAAAGTAGACTAGACATCTAACACCACTACTACCACTATCAGATTAGAGCCATAAAGGAGACTAGACATCTACCACCCCACTACCATTATCAGATTAGAGCCATAAAGGAGATTAGACCTAACACCACTACTACCACTATCAGATTAGAGCCATAAATGAGACTAGAAACCTACCACCCCACTACCACTATCAGATTAGAGCCATAAAGTAGACTAGAAACCTACCACCCCACTACCACTATCAGATTAGAGCCATAAAGTAGACTAGACATCTACCACCCCACTACCACTATCAGATTAGAGCCATAAAGTAGACTAGACATCTACCACCCCACTACCATTATCAGATTAGAGCCATAAAGGAGACTACACCTAACACCACTACTACCACTATCAGATTAGAGCCATAAATAGACTAGACATCTACCACCCCCACTACCACTATCAGATTAGAGCTATAAAGTAGACTAGACAACTAACACCACTACCATTATCAGATTAGAGACATAATGGAGACTAGAGATCTACCACTATCAGATTAGAGCTATAAAGTAGACTAGACATCTAACACCACTACTACCACTATCAGATTAGAGCCATAAAGGAGACTAGACATATACCACTATCAGATTAGAGCCATAAAGTAGACTAGACATCTACCACCCCGCTACCACTATCAGATTAGAGCCATAAGTAGACTAGACATCTACCACCCCGCCACCATTATCAGATTAGAGCCATAAAGGAGACTACACCTAACACCACTACTACCACTATCAGATTAGAGCCATAAAGTAGACTAGACATCTACCACCCCGCTACCACTATCAGATTAGAGCCATAAAGTAGACTAGACATCTACCACCCCGCTACCATTATCAGATTAGAGCCATAAAGTAGACTAGACATCTACCACCCCACTACCAATATCAGATTAGAGCCATAAAGTAGACTAGACATCTACCACCCCACTACCACTATCAGATTAGAGCCATAAAGTAGACTAGACATCTACCACCCCACTACCACTATCAGATTAGAGCCATAAAGTAGACTAGACATCTACCACCCCACTACCATTATCAGATTAGAGCCATAAAGGAGACTAGACCTAACACCACTACTACCACTATCAGATTAGAGCCATAAAGGAGACTAGACATCTACCACCCCACTACCATTATCAGATTAGAGCCATAAAGGAGACTAGACCTAACACCACTACTACCACTTATCAGATTAGAGCCATAAAGGAGACTAGACATCTACCACCCCACTACCACTATCAGATTCGAGCCATAAAGTAGAGCAGACATCTACCACCCCACTACCATTATGAGATTAGAGCCATAATGGAGACATCTAACACCACTACTACCACTATCAAATTAGAGCCATAAAGGAGACTAGACATCTACCACCCCACTACCACTATCTGATTAGAGACATAATGGAGACTAGACATCTACCAACCCACTACCACTATCAGATTAGAGCCATAAAGTAGACTAGACATCTACCACCCCACTACCACTATCAGATTAGAGCCATAAAGTAGACTAGACATCTACCACCCCACTACCATTATCAGATTAGAGCCATAAAGGAGACTAGACATATACCACTATCAGATTAGAGCCATAAAGTAGACTAGACATCTACCACCCCACTACCACTATCAGATTAGAGCCATAATGGAGACTAGACATCTACCAACCCACTACCACTATCAGATTAGAGCCATAAAGTAGACTAGACATCTACCACCCCACTACCACTATCAGATTAGAGCCATAAAGTAGACTAGACATCTAACACCACTACTACCACTATCAGATTAGAGCCATAAAGGAGACTAGACATATACCACTATCAGATTAGTGCTATAAAGTAGACTAGACATCTAACACCACTACTACCACTATCAGATTAGAGCCATAAAGGAGACTAGACATCTACCACCCCACTACCATTATCAGATTAGAGCCATAAAGGAGATTAGACCTAACACCACTACTACCACTATCAGATTAGAGCCATAAATGAGACTAGAAACCTACCACCCCACTACCACTATCAGATTAGAGCCATAAAGTAGACTAGAAACCTACCACCCCACTACCACTATCAGATTAGAGCCATAAAGTAGACTAGACATCTACCACCCCACTACCACTATCAGATTAGAGCCATAAAGTAGACTAGACATCTACCACCCCACTACCATTATCAGATTAGAGCCATAAAGGAGACTACACCTAACACCACTACTACCACTATCAGATTAGAGCCATAAATAGACTAGACATCTACCACCCCACTACCACTATCAGATTAGAGCTATAAAGTAGACTAGACAACTAACACCACTACCATTATCAGATTAGAGACATAATGGAGACTAGAGATCTACCACTATCAGATTAGAGCTATAAAGTAGACTAGACATCTAACACCACTACTACCACTATCAGATTAGAGCCATAAAGGAGACTAGACATATACCACTATCAGATTAGTGCTATAAAGTAGACTAGACATCTAACACCACTACTACCACTATCAGATTAGAGCCATAAAGGAGACTAGACATCTACCACCCCACTACCATTATCAGATTAGAGCCATAAAGGAGATTAGACCTAACACCACTACTACCACTATCAGATTAGAGCCATAAATGAGACTAGAAACCTACCACCCCACTACCACTATCAGATTAGAGCCATAAAGTAGACTAGAAACCTACCACCCCACTACCACTATCAGATTAGAGCCATAAAGTAGACTAGACATCTACCACCCCACTACCACTATCAGATTAGAGCCATAAAGTAGACTAGACATCTACCACCCCACTACCATTATCAGATTAGAGCCATAAAGGAGACTACACCTAACACCACTACTACCACTATCAGATTAGAGCCATAAATAGACTAGACATCTACCACCCCACTACCACTATCAGATTAGAGCTATAAAGTAGACTAGACAACTAACACCACTACCATTATCAGATTAGAGACATAATGGAGACTAGAGATCTACCACTATCAGATTAGAGCTATAAAGTAGACTAGACATCTAACACCACTACTACCACTATCAGATTAGAGCCATAAAGGAGACTAGACATATACCCACTATCAGATTAGAGCCATAAAGTAGACTAGACATCTACCACCCGCCACCATTATCAGATTAGAGCCATAAAGGAGACTACACCTAACACCACTACTACCACTATCAGATTAGAGCCATAAAGTAGACTAGACATCTACCACCCGCTACCACTATCAGATTAGAGCCATAAAGTAGACTAGACATCTACCACCCCCGCTACCATTATCAGATTAGAGCCATAAAGTAGACTAGACATCTACCACCCCCACTAACAATATCAGATTAGAGCCATAAGTAGACTAGACATCTACCACCCCACTACCACTATCAGATTAGAGCCATAAAGTAGACTAGACATCTACCACCCCACTACCACTATCAGATTAGAGCCATAAAGTAGACTAGACATCTACCACCCCACTACCATTATCAGATTAGAGCCATAAAGGAGACTAGACCTAACACCACTACTACCACTATCAGATTAGAGCCATAAGGAGACTAGACATCTACCACCCCACTACCATTATCAGATTAGAGCCATAAAGGAGACTAGACCTAACACCACTACTACCACTTATCAGATTAGAGCCATAAAGGAGACTAGACATCTACCACCCCACTACCACTATCAGATTCGAGCCATAAAGTAGAGCAGACATCTACCACCCCACTACCATTATGAGATTAGAGCCATAATGGAGACATCTAACACCACTACTACCACTATCAAATTAGAGCCATAAAGGAGACTAGACATCTACCACCCCACTACCACTATCTGATTAGAGACATAATGGAGACTAGACATCTACCAACCCACTACCACTATCAGATTAGAGCCATAATGGAGACTAGACATATACCACTATCAGTTTAGAGCCATAATGGGACTAGAGATCTAACACCACTACCATTATCAGATTAGAGCCATAAAGGAGACTAGACATCTAGCACCCCACTACCACTATCAGATTAGAGCCATAAAGGAGACTAGACATACTACCACTATCAGATTAGAGCCATAAAGTAGACTAGACATCTACCACCACACTACCACTATCAGATTAGAGCCATAAAGGAGGAGACTCACATACCACTATCAGATTAGAGCCATAAAGTAGACTAGACATCTACCACCCCACTACCACTATCAGATTAGAGCCATAAAGGAGACTAGACATCTACCACCCCACTACCACTATCAGATTAGAGCCATAAGTAGACTAGACATCTACCACACCCACTACCACTATCAGATTAGAGCCATAAAGTAGACTAGACATCTACCACCCACTACCACTATCAGATTAGAGCCATAAAGGAGACTAGACTAACACACTACTACCACTATCAGATTAGAGCCATAAAGTAGACTAGAGACACCTACCACCCCACTACCACTATCAGATTAGAGCCATAAAGTAGACTAGACATCTACACCCACTACCACTATCAGATTAGAGCCATAAAGTAGACTAGACATCTACCACCCCACTACCACTATCAGATTAGAGCCATAAAGGAGACTACACCTAACACCCCACTACCACTATCAGATTAGAGCCATAAATAGACTAGACATCTACCACCCCACTACCACTATCAGATTAGAGCCTATAAAGGAGACTAGACATCTACACACCACTACCACTATCAGATTAGAGCCATAAGGAGACTACATCTAACAACACCACTACCACTATCAGATTAGAGCCATAAAGTAGACTAGACATCTAACACCACCACTACCACTATCAGATTAGAGCCATAAGGAGACTAGACATATACCCACTATCAGATTAGAGCCATAAAGTAGACTAGACATCTACCACCCCACTACCACTATCAGATTAGAGCCATAAAGGAGACTAGACATCTACCACCCACTACCACTATCAGATTAGAGCCATAAAGTAGACTAGACATCTACCACCCCACTACCACTATCAGATTAGAGCCATAAAGTAGACTAGACATCTACCACCCCACTACCACTATCAGATTAGAGCCATAAAGGAGACTAGACTAACACCACCACTACCACTATCAGATTAGAGCCATAAAGGAGACTAGACATCTACCACCCCCACTACCACTATCATTAGATTAGAGCCATAAAGGAGACTAGACATCTACCACCCCACTACCACTATCAGATTAGAGCCATAAAGTAGACTAGACATCTACCACCCCACTACCACTATCAGATTAGAGCCATAAAGGAGACTACATCTAACACCACTACTACCACTATCAGATTAGAGCCATAAAGGAGACTAGACATCTACCACCCCACTACCACTATCAGATTAGAGCCATAAAGGAGACTAGACATCTACCACCCCACTACCACTATCAGATTAGAGCCATAAAGTAGACTAGACATCTACCACCCCACTACCTATCAGATTAGAGCCATAAAGTAGACTAGACATCTACCACCCCACTACCACTATCAGATTAGAGCCATAAAGTAGACTAGACATCTACCACCCCACTACCACTATCAGATTAGAGCCATAAAGTAGACTAGACATCTACCACCCCACTACCACTATCAGATTAGAGCCATAAAGTAGACTAGACATCTACCACCCCACTACCATTATCAGATTAGAGCCATAAAAGAGACTAGACCTAACACACTACTACCACTATCAGATTAGAGCCTAAAGGAGACTAGACATATACCACCCCACTACCACTATCAGATTAGAGCCATAAAGGGACTACATCTAACACCACTACTACCACTATCAGATTAGAGCCATAAAGTAGACTAGACATCTACCACCCCACTACCACTATCAGATTAGAGCCATAAAGGAGACTAGACATCTACCACCCACTACCACTATCAGATTAGAGCCATAAAGTAGACTAGACATCTACCACCCACTACCACTATCAGATTAGAGCCATAAAGGAGACTAGACATCTACCACTATCAGATTAGAGCTATAAGTAGACTAGACATCTAACACACCACTACCACTATCAGATTAGAGCCATAAAGGAGACTAGACCATATACCACTATCAGATTAGAGCCATAAAGTAGACTAGACATCTACCACCCACACTACCACTATCAGATTAGAGCCATAAAGGAGACTAGACATCTACCACCCCACTACCACTATCAGATTAGAGCCATAAAGGAGACTAGACATCTACCAACCCACTACCACTATCAGATTAGAGCCATAAAGTAGACTAGACATCTACCACCCACTACCACTATCAGATTAGAGCCATAAAGTAGACTAGACATCTACCACCCCACTACCATTATCAGATTAGAGCCATAAAGGAGACTAGACCTACACCACTACTACCACTATCAGATTAGAGCCATAAAGGAGACTAGAAACCTACCACCCCACTACCACTATCAGATTAGAGCCATAAAGTAGACTAGAAACCTACCACCCCACTACCACTATCAGATTAGAGCCATAAAGTAGACTAGACATCTACCCCCCCACTACCACTATCAGATTAGAGCCATAAAGTAGACTAGACATCTACCACCCCACTACCCATTATCAGATTAGAGCCATAAAGGAGACTAGACCTAACACCACTACTACCACTATCAGATTAGAGCCATTAAAGGAGACTAGACATCTAACACCCCACTACCACTATCAGATTAGAGCCATAAAGGAGACTAGACCTAACACCACTACTACCACTATCAGATTAGAGCCATAAAGGAGACTAGACATCTACCACCCACTACCACTATCAGATTAGAGCCATAAAGTAGACTAGACATCTACCACCCACTACCACTATCAGATTAGAGCCATAATGGAGACATCTAACCCATACTACCACTATCAGATTAGAGCCATAAAGGAGACTAGACATCTACCACCCCACTACCACTATCAGATTAGAGCCATAAAGTAGACTAGACATCTACCACCCCACTACCATTATCAGATTAGAGCCATAAAGGAGACTAGACATATACCACTATCAGATTAGAGCCATAAAGTAGACTAGACATCTACCACCCCACTACCACTATCAGATTAGAGCCATAATGGAGACTAGACATCTACCAACCCACTACCACTATCAGATTAGAGCCATAAAGTAGACTAGACATCTACCACCCCACTACCACTATCAGATTAGAGCCATAAAGTAGACTAGACATCTAACACCACTACTACCACTATCAGATTAGAGCCATAAAGGAGACTAGACATATACCACTATCAGATTAGTGCCTATAAAGTAGACTAGACATCTAACACCACTACTACCACTATCAGATAGAGCCATAAAGGAGACTAGACATCTACCACCCCACTACCATTATCAGATTAGAGCCATAAAGGAGACTAGACCTAACACCACCACTACCACTATCAGATTAGAGCCATAAATGAGACTAGAAACCTACCACCCCACTACCACTATCAGATTAGAGCCATAAAGTAGACTAGACATCTACCACCCCACTACCACTATCAGATTAGAGCCATAAAGTAGACTAGACATCTACCACCCCACTACCACTATCAGATTAGAGCCATAAAGTAGACTAGACATCTACCACCCCACTACCATTATCAGATTAGAGCCATAAAGGAGACTACACCTAACACCACTACTACCACTATCAGATTAGAGCCATAAATAGACTAGACATCTACCACCCCACTACCACTATCAGATTAGAGCCATAAAGTAGACTAGACATCTAACACCACTACCACTATCAGATTAGAGCCATAAATGGAGACTAGACATCTACCACTATCAGATTAGAGCCATAAAGTAGACTAGACATCTACCACCACTACTACCACTATCAGATTAGAGCCATAAAGGAGACTAGACATATACCACTATCAGATTAGAGCCATAAAGTAGACTAGACATCTAACACCCTACTACCACTATCAGATTAGAGCCATAAAGGAGACTAGACATCTACCACCCCACTACCTATCAGATTAGAGCCATAAAGGAGACTAGACCTAACACCACTACTACCACTATCAGATTAGAGCCATAAAGAGACTAGAATCTACCACCCCACTACCACTATCAGATTAGAGCCATAAAGTAGACTAGACATCTACCACCCCACTACCACTATCAGATTAGAGCCATAAAGTAGACTAGACATCTACCACCCACTACCACTATCGAATTAGAGCCATAAAGTAGACTAGACATCTACCACCACACTACCACTATCAGATTAGAGCCATAAAGGAGACTACATCTAACACCACACTACCACTATCAGATTAGAGCCATAAATAGACTAGACATCTACCACCCCACTACCACTATCAGATTAGAGCCATAAAGTAGACTAGACATCTAACACCACTACCACTATCAGATTAGAGCCATAATGGAGACTAGACATCTACCACTATCAGATTAGAGCCATAAAGTAGACTAGACATCTAACACCACTACTACCACTATCAGATTAGAGCCATAAAGGAGACTAGACATATACCACTATCAGATTAGAGCCATAAAGTAGACTAGACATCTACCACCCCACTACCACTATCAGATTAGAGCCATAAAGTAGACTAGACATCTACCACCCCCACCACATATCAGATTAGAGCCATAAAGGAGACTAAACTAACACCACTACTACCACTATCAGATTAGAGCCATAAAGTAGACTAGACATCTACCACCCCACTACCACTATCAGATTAGAGCCATAAAGTAGACTAGACATCTACCACCCCACTACCACTATCAGATTAGAGCCATAAAGTAGACTAGACATCTACCACCCCACTACCACTATCAGATTAGAGCCATAAAGTAGACTAGACATCTACCACCCCACTACCACTATCAGATTAGAGCCATAAAGTAGACTAGACATCTACCACCCCACTACCACTATCAGATTAGAGCCATAAAGTAGACTAGACATCTACCCCAGCCTAGAGCACACTACCCCCATTACTACATATCAGATTAGAGCCATAAAGGAGACTAGACCTAACACCCACTACTACCACTATCAGATTAGAGCCATAAAGGAGACTAGACATCTACCACCCCACTACCACTATCAGATTAGAGCCATAAAGGAGACTAGACATCTAACACCACTACTACCACTATCAGATTAGAGCCATAAAGGAGACTAGACATCTACCACCCCACTACCACTATCAGATTAGAGCCATAAAGTAGACTAGACATCTACCACCCCACTACCACTATCAGATTAGAGCCATAAGGAGACATCTAACACCACTACTACCACTATCAGATTAGAGCCATAAAGGAGACTAGACATCTACCACCCCACTACCACTATCAGATTAGAGCCATAAAGGAGACTAGACATCTACCAACCCACTACCACTATCAGATTAGAGCCATAAAGTAGACTAGACATCTACCACCCCACTACCACTATCAGATTAGAGCCATAAAGTAGACTAGACATCTACCACCCCACTACCATTATCAGATTAGAGCCATAAAGGAGACTAGACATATACCACTATCAGATTAGAGCCATAAAGTAGACTAGACATCTACCACCCCACTACCACTATCAGATTAGAGCCATAATGGAGACTAGACATCTACCAACCCACTACCACTATCAGATTAGAGCCATAAAGTAGACTAGACATCTACCACCCCACTACCACTATCAGATTAGAGCCATAAAGTAGACTAGACATCTAACACCACTACTACCACTATCAGATTAGAGCCATAAAGGAGACTAGACATATACCACTATCAGATTAGTGCTATAAAGTAGACTAGACATCTAACACCCCTACTACCACTATCAGATTAGAGCCATAAAGGAGACTAGACATCTACCACCCCACTACCATTATCAGATTAGAGCCATAAAGGAGACTAGACATAACACCACTACTACCACTATCAGATTAGAGCCATAAAGGAGACTAGAAACCTACCACCCCACTACCACTATCAGATTAGAGCCATAAAGTAGACTAGAAACCTACCACCCCACTACCACTATCAGATTAGAGCCATAAAGTAGACTAGACATCTACCACCCCACTACCACTATCAGATTAGAGCCATAAAGTAGACTAGACATCTACCACCCCACTACCACTATCAGATTAGAGCCATAAAGGAGACTACATAACACCACTACTACCACTATCAGATTAGAGCCATAAATAGACTAGACATCTACCACCCCACTACCACTATCAGATTAGAGCCATAAGGTAGACTAGACATCTAACACCACTACCACTATCAGATTAGAGCCATAATGGAGACTAGACATCTACCACTATCAGATTAGAGCCATAAAGTAGACTAGACATCTAACACACTACTACCACTATCAGATTAGAGCCATAAAGGAGACTAGACATATACCACTATCAGATTAGAGCCATAAAGTAGACTAGACATCTACCACCACTACTACCACTATCAGATTAGAGCCATAAAGGAGACTAGACATCTACCACCCCACTACCACTATCAGATTAGAGCCATAAAGGAGACTAGACCTAACACCACTACCCACTATCAGATTAGAGCCATAAAGGAGACTAGACATCTACCACCCACTACCACTATCAGATTAGAGCCATAAAGTAGACTAGACATCTACCACCCCACTACCACTATCAGATTAGAGCCATAAAGTAGACTAGACATCTACCACCCCACTACCACTATCAGATTAGAGCCATAAAGTAGACTAGACATCTACCACCCCACTACCATATCAGATTAGAGCCATAAAGGAGACTACATCTAACACCCTACTACCACTATCAGATTAGAGCCATAAATAGACTAGACATCTACCACCCCACTACCACTATCAGATTAGAGCCATAAAGTAGACTAGACATCTAACACCACTACCACTATCAGATTAGAGCCATAATGGAGACTAGACAACTACCACTATCAGATTAGAGCCATAAAGTAGACTAGACATCTAACACCCTACTACCACTATCAGATTAGAGCCATAAAGGAGACTAGACATATACCACTATCAGATTAGAGCCATAAAGTAGACTAGACATCTACCACCCCGCCACCATTATCAGATTAGAGCCATAAAGGAGACTACATCTAACACCACACTACCACTATCAGATTAGAGCCATAAAGTAGACTAGACATCTACCACCCCACTACCACTATCAGATTAGAGCCATAAAGTAGACTAGACATCTACCACCCCACTACCACTATCAGATTAGAGCCATAAAGTAGACTAGACATCTACCACCCCACTACCACTATCAGATTAGAGCCATAAAGTAGACTAGACATCTACCACCCCACTACCACTATCAGATTAGAGCCATAAAGTAGACTAGACATCTACCACCCCACTACCACTATCAGATTAGAGCCATAAAGTAGACTAGACATCTACCACCCCACTACCACTATCAGATTAGAGCCATAAAGGAGACTAGACCTACACCACTACTACCACTATCAGATTAGAGCCATAAAGGAGACTAGACATCTACCACCCCACTACCACTATCAGATTAGAGCCATAAAGGAGACTAGACCTAACACCACCACTACCACTATCAGATTAGAGCCATAAAGGAGACTAGACATCTACCACCCCACTACCACTATCAGATTAGAGCCATAAAGTAGACTAGACATCTACCACCCACTACCATATCAGATTAGAGCCATAATGGAGACATCTAACACCACTACTACCACTATCAAATTAGAGCCATAAAGGAGACTAGACATCTACCACCCCACTACCACTATCAGATTAGAGCCATAAAGGAGACTAGACATCTACCAACCCACTACCACTATCAGATTAGAGCCATAATGGAGACTAGACATATACCACTATCAGATTAGAGCCATAATGGAGACTAGACATCTAACACCCACTACCACTATCAGATTAGAGCCATAAAGGAGACTAGACATCTAACACCACTACTACCACTATCAGATTAGAGCCATAAAGGAGACTAGACATATACCACTATCAGATTAGAGCTATAAAGTAGACTAGACATCTAACACCACTACTACCACTATCAGATTAGAGCCATAAAGGAGACTAGACATATACCACTATCAGATTAGAGCCATAAAGTAGACTAGACATCTACCACCCCACTACCACTATCAGATTAGAGCCATAAAGGAGACTAGACATCTACCACCCACTACCACTATCAGATTAGAGCCATAAAGTAGACTAGACATCTACCACCCACTACCACTATCAGATTAGAGCCATAAAGTAGACTAGACATCTACCACCCCACTACCACTATCAGATTAGAGCCATAAAGGAGACTAGACCTAACACCACCACTACCACTATCAGATTAGAGCCATAAAGTAGACTAGACATCTACCACCCCACTACCACTATCAGATTAGAGCCATAAAGGAGACTAGACATCTACCACCCCACTACCACTATCAGATTAGAGCCATAAAGTAGACTAGACATCTACCACCCCACTACCACTATCAGATTAGAGCCATAAAGGAGACTACATCTAACACCCACTACTACCACTATCAGATTAGAGCCATAAAGTAGACTAGACATCTACCACCCACTACCACTATCAGATTAGAGCCATAAAGGAGACTAGACATCTACCACCCCACTACCACTATCAGATTAGAGCCATAAAGTAGACTAGACATCTACCACCCCACTACCACTATCAGATTAGAGCCATAAAGTAGACTAGACATCTACCACCCCACTACCACTATCAGATTAGAGCCATAAAGTAGACTAGACATCTACCACCCCACTACCACTATCAGATTAGAGCCATAAAGTAGACTAGACATCTACCACCCCACTACCACTATCAGATTAGAGCCATAAAGAGACTAGACATCTACCACCCCACTACCACTATCAGATTAGAGCCATAAAGGAGACTAGACATCTAACACCACTACTACCACTATCAGATTAGAGCCATAAAGGAGACTAGACATCTACCACCCCACTACCACTATCAGATTAGAGCCATAAAGGAGACTACATCTAACACCACCACTACCACTATCAGATTAGAGCCATAAAGGAGACTAGACATCTACCACCCCACTACCACTATCAGATTAGAGCCATAAAGGAGACTAGACATCTACCACCCCACTACCACTATCAGATTAGAGCCATAAAGTAGACTAGACAACTAACACACTACCACTATCAGATTAGAGCCATAATGGAGACTAGACATCTACCACTATCAGATTAGAGCCATAAAGTAGACTAGACATCTAACACCCTACTACCACTATCAGATTAGAGCCATAAAGGAGACTAGACATATACCACTATCAGATTAGAGCCATAAAGTAGACTAGACATCTACCACCCCACTACCACTATCAGATTAGAGCCATAAAGGAGACTAGACATCTACCACCCACTACCACTATCAGATTAGAGCCATAAAGTAGACTAGACATCTACCACCCACTACCACTATCAGATTAGAGCCATAAAGTAGACTAGACATCTACCACCCCACTACCACTATCAGATTAGAGCCATAAAGTAGACTAGACATCTACCACCCCACTACCACTATCAGATTAGAGCCATAAAGTAGACTAGACATCTACCACCCCACTACCACTATCAGATTAGAGCTATAAAGTAGACTAGACAACTAACACCACTACCATTATCAGATTAGAGCCATAAAGTAGACTAGACATCTACCACCCCACTACCACTATCAGATTAGAGCCATAAAGGAGACTAGACATCTACCACCCCACTACCACTATCAGATTAGAGCCATAAAGTAGACTAGACATCTACCACCCCACTACACTATCAGATTAGAGCCATAAAGGAGACTAGACCTAACACCACTACTACCACTATCAGATTAGAGCCATAAAGGAGACTAGACACCTACCACCCCACTACCACTATCAGATTAGAGCCATAAAGTAGACTAGACATCTACCACCCCACTACCACTATCAGATTAGAGCCATAAAGTAGACTAGACATCTACCACCCTACTACCACTATCAGATTAGAGCCATAAAGGAGACTAGACATCTACCACCCCACTACCACTATCAGATTAGAGCCATAAAGGAGACTAGACATCTACCACCCCACTACCACTATCAGATTAGAGCCATAAAGGAGACTAGACATCTACCACCCCACTACCACTATCAGATTAGAGCCATAAAGGAGACTAGACATTACCACTATCAGATTAGAGCCATAAAGTAGACTAGACATCTACACCCCACTACCACTATCAGATTAGAGCCATAAAGGAGACTAGACATCTAACACCACTACTACCACTATCAGATTAGAGCCATAAAGGAGACTAGACATCTACTACCACTATCAGATTAGAGCCATAAAGTAGACTAGACATCTAACACCACTACTACCACTATCAGATTAGAGCCATAAAGAGACTAGACATCTACCACCCACTACCACTATCAGATTAGAGCCATAAAGTAGACTAGACATCTAACACCACTACCACTATCAGATTAGAGCCATAATGGAGACTAGACATACACACTATCAGATTAGAGCCATAAAGTAGACTAGACATCTAACACCACTACTACCACTATCAGATTAGAGCCATAAAGGAGACTAGACATACTACCACTATCAGATTAGAGCCATAAAGTAGACTAGACATCTACCACCCCACTACCACTATCAGATTAGAGCCATAAGTAGACTAGACATCTACCACCCCACTACCACTATCAGATTAGAGCCATAAAGTAGACTAGACATCTACCACCCACTACCACTATCAGATTAGAGCCATAAAGGACTAGACATCTACACCCCACTACCACTATCAGATTAGAGCCATAAAGTAGACTAGACATCTACCACCCCACTACCACTATCAGATTAGAGCCATAAAGTAGACTAGACATCTACCACACCCACTACCACTATCAGATTAGAGCCATAAAGGACTAGACTAACACCACTACTACCACTATCAGATTAGAGCCATAAAGGAGACTAGACATCTACCACCCCACTACCACTATCAGATTAGAGCCATAAAGTAGACTAGACATCTACCACACCCACTACCCTATCAGATTAGAGCCATAAAGGAGACTAGACATCTAACACCACCACTACCACTATCAGATTAGAGCCATAAAGGAGACTAGACATCTACCACCCCACTACCACTATCAGATTAGAGCCATAAGTAGACTAGACATCTACCACCCCACTACCACTATCAGATTAGAGCCATAAAGTAGACTAGACATCTACCACCCCACTACCACTATCAGATTAGAGCCATAAAGGAGACTAGACCTAACCCACTACTACACTATCAGATTAGAGCCATAAAGAGACTAGACATCTACCACCCCACTACCACTATCAGATTAGAGCCATAAAGTAGACTAGACATCTACCACCCCACTACCACTATCAGATTAGAGCCATAAAGGAGACTAGACATCTAACACCACTACCACTATCAGATTAGAGCCATAAAGGAGACTAGACATCTACCACCCCACTACCACTATCAGATTAGAGCCATAAAGGAGACTAGACATCTACCACCCCACTACCACTATCAGATTAGAGCCATAAAGGAGACTAGACATCTACCAACCCACTACCACTATCAGATTAGAGCCATAATGGAGACTAGACATATACCACTATCAGATTAGAGCCATAAAGGAGACTAGACATCTACCACCACTACCATTATCAGATTAGAGCCATAAAGGAGACTAGACATCTAAACCACTACTACCACTATCAGATTAGAGCCATAAAGGAGACTAGACATCTATACCACTATCAGATTAGAGCCATAAAGTAGACTAGACATCTACCACACCACTACCACTATCAGATTAGAGCCATAAAGGAGACTAGACATATACCACTATCAGATTAGAGCCATAAAGTAGACTAGACATCTACCACCCCACTACCACTATCAGATTAGAGCCATAATGGAGACTAGACATCTACCACCCACTACCACTATCAGATTAGAGCCATAAAGTAGACTAGACATCTACCACCCCACTACCACTATCAGATTAGAGCCATAAAGTAGACTAGACATCTACCACCCACTACCATTATCAGATTAGAGCCATAAAGAGACTAGACCTAACACCACTACTACCACTATCAGATTAGAGCCATAAAGGAGACTAGACATCTACCACCCCACTACCACTATCAGATTAGAGCCATAAAGTAGACTAGACATCTACCACCCCACTACCACTATCAGATTAGAGCCATAAAGGGACTAGACATCTACACCACTACTACCACTATCAGATTAGAGCCATAAAGGAGACTAGACATCTACCACCCCACTACCACTATCAGATTAGAGCCATAAAGTAGACTAGACATCTACCACCCACTACCACTATCAGATTAGAGCCATAAAGGAGACTAGACATCTACCACCACTACCACTATCAGATTAGAGCCATAAAGTAGACTAGACATCTACCACCCACTACCACTATCAGATTAGAGCCATAAAGTAGACTAGACATCTACCACCCCACTACCACTATCAGATTAGAGCCATAAAGTAGACTAGACATCTACCACCCCACTACCACTATCAGATTAGAGCCATAAAGGAGACTACATCTACCACCCACTACTACCACTATCAGATTAGAGCCATAAGTAGACTAGACATCTACCAACCCACTACCACTATCAGATTAGAGCCATAAAGGAGACTAGACATATACCACTATCAGATTAGAGCCATAAAGTAGACTAGACATCTACCACCCCACTACACTATCAGATTAGAGCCATAAAGTAGACTAGACATCTACCACCCCACTACCACTATCAGATTAGAGCCATAAAGTAGACTAGACATCTACCACCCACTACCACTATCAGATTAGAGCCATAAAGGAGACTAGACCTAACACCACTACTACCACTATCAGATTAGAGCCATAAAGGAGACTAGACATCTACCACCCCACTACCACTATCAGATTAGAGCCATAAAGGAGACTAGACATCTACCACCCCACTACCACTATCAGATTAGAGCCATAAAGGAGACTAGACATCTAACACCCACTACCACTATCAGATTAGAGCCATAAAGGAGACTAGACATCTACCACCCACTACCACTATCAGATTAGAGCCATAAAGTAGACTAGACATCTACCACCCACTACCACTATCAGATTAGAGCCATAAAGGAGACTAGACAATCTACCAACCCACTATAACAGATTAGAGCTATAAAGTAGACTAGACATCTAACACCACTACTACCACTATCAGATTAGAGCCATAAAGGAGACTAGACATATACCACTATCAGATTAGAGCCATAAAGTAGACTAGACATCTACCACCCCACTACCACTATCAGATTAGAGCCATAAAGGAGACTAGACATCTACCAACCACTACCACTATCAGATTAGAGCCATAAA
>NW_022262783.1:0-67500 GCF_002021735.2 Oncorhynchus kisutch
ATGGTACCCCTTGTATATAACCATGTTATCATGACTCAGTACTGGTACCCCTTGTATATAACCACGTTATCATGACTCAGTACTGGTACCCCTTGTATATAACCATGTTATCATGACTCGTACTGGTACCCCTTGTATTATACACCATGGTTATCATGACTCAGTACTGGTACCCCTTGTATATAACCATGTTATCATGACTGTACTGGTACCCCTTGTATAACCAGTTTATCATGACTCAGTACTGTACCCCTTGTATAAACCATGTTATCATGATCAGTACTGGTACCCCTTGTATATAACCATGTTATCATGACTCAGTACTGGTACCCCTTGTATATAACCACGTGTTATCATGACTCAGTACTGGTACCCCTTGTATATAACCAGTTATCATGACTCAGTACTGGTACCCCCTTGTATATAACCATGTTATCATGACTCAGTTACTGGTACCCCCTTGTAATAACCACATGTTATCATGACTCAGTACTGGTACCCCTTGTATATACCATGTATCATGACTCAGTACTGGTACCCCTTGTATATAACCATGTTATCATGACTCAGTACTGGTCCCTTGTATATAACCACTGTTATCATGACTCGTACTGGTACCCCTTGTATAGAACCACGTTATCATGACTCAGTACTGGTACCCCTTGTATATAACCATGTTATCATGACTCAGTGGTACCCCCCGTTTATAACCATGTTATCATGACTCAGTACTGGTACCCCTTGTATATAACCATGTTATCATGACTCAGTACTGGTACCCCTGATAATAACCATGTTATCATGACTCAGTACTGGTACCCCTTGTATATAACCACGTTATCATGACTCAGTACTGGTACCCCTTGTATATAACCATGTTATCATGACTCAGTACTGGTACCCTTGTATATAACCATGTTATCATGACTCAGTACTGGTACCCCTTGTATATAACCATGTTATCATGACTCAGTACTGGTACCCCTTGTATATAACCATGTTATCATGACTCAGTACTGGTACCCCTTGTATATAACCATGTTATCATGACTCAGTACTGGTACCCCTTGTATATAACCATGTTATCATGACTCAGTACTGGTACCCTTGTATATAACCACGTTATCATGACTCAGTACTGGTACCCCTTGTATATAACCATGTTATCATGACTCAGTACTGGTACCCCTTGTATATAACCATGTTATCATGACTCAGTACTGGTACCCCTTGTATATAACCATGTTATCATGACTCAGTACTGGTACCCCTGTATATAACCACGTTATCATGACTCAGTACTGGTACCCCTTGTATATAACCATGTTATCATGACTCAGTACTGGTACCCCTTGTATATAACCATGTTATCATGACTCAGTACTGGTACCCCTTGTATATAACCATGTTATCATGACTCAGTACTAGTACCCCTTGTATATAACCATGTTATCATGACTCAGTACTAGTACCCCTTGTATATAACCATGTTATCATGACTCAGTACTGGTACCCCTTGTATATAACCATGTTATCATGACTCAGTACTGGTACCCCTTGTATATAACCATGTTATCATGACTCAGTACTGGTACCCCTTGTATATAACCATGTTATCATGACTCAGTACTGGTACCCCTTGTATATAACCATGTTATCATGACTCAGTACTGTACCCCTTGTATATAACCATGTTATCATGACTCAGTACTGGTACTCCTTGTATATAACCATGTTATCATGACTCAGTACTGGTACCCCTTGTATATAACCATGTTATCATGACTCAGTACTGGTACCCCTTGTATATAACCATGTTATCATGACTCAGTACTGGTACCCCTTGTATATAACCATGTTATCATGACTCAGTACTGGTACCCCTTGTATATAACCATGTTATCATGACTCAGTACTGGTACCCCTTGTATATAACCACGTTATCATGACTCAGTACTGGTACCCCTTGTATATAACCATGTTATCATGACTCAGTACTGGTACCCCTTGTATATAACCATGTTATCATGACTCAGTACTGGTACCCCTTGTATATAACCACGTTATCATGACTCAGTACTGGTACCCCTTGTATATAACCATGTTATCATGACTCAGTACTGGTACCCCTTGTATATAACCATGTTATCATGACTCAGTACTGGTACCCCTTGTATATAACATGTTATCATGACTCAGTACTGGTACCCCTTGTATATAACCATGTTATCATGACTCAGTACTGGTACCCCTTGTATATAACCATGTTATCATGACTCAGTACTAGTACCCCTTGTATATAACCATGTTATCATGACTCAGTACTGGTACCCCTTGTATATAACCATGTTATCATGACTCAGTACTGGTACCCCTTGTATATAACCATGTTATCATGACTCAGTACTGGTACCCCTTGTATATAACCATGTTATCATGACTCAGTACTGGTACCCCTTGTATATAACCATGTTATCATGACTCAGTACTGGTACCCCTTGTATATAACCATGTTATCATGACTCAGTACTGGTACCCCTTGTATATAACCATGTTATCATGACTCAGTACTGGTACCCCTTGTATATAACCATGTTATCATGACTCAGTACTGGTACCCCTTGTATATAACCATGTTATCATGACTCAGTACTGGTACCCCTTGTATATAACCATGTTATCATGACTCAGTACTGGTACCCCTTGTATATAACCATGTTATCATGACTCAGTACTGGTACCCCTTGTATATAACCATGTTATCATGACTCAGTACTGGTACCCCTTGTATATAACCATGTTATCATGACTCAGTACTGGTACCCCTTGTATATAACCATGTTATCATGACTCAGTACTGGTACCCCTTGTATATAACCATGTTATCATGACTCAGTACTGGTACCCCTTGTATATAACCATGTTATCATGACTCAGTACTGGTACCCCTTGTATATAACCATGTTATCATGACTCAGTACTGGTACCCCTTGTATATAACCATGTTATCATGACTCAGTACTGGTACCCCTTGTATATAACCATGTTATCATGACTCAGTACTGGTACCCCTTGTATATAACCACGTTATCATGACTCAGTACTGGTACCCCTTGTATATAACCATGTTATCATGACTCAGTACTGGTACCCCTTGTATATAACCATGTTATCATGACTCAGTACTGGTACCCCTTGTATATAACCACGTTATCATGACTCAGTACTGGTACCCCTTGTATATAACCATGTTATCATGACTCAGTACTGGTACCCCTTGTATATAACCATGTTATCATGACTCAGTACTGGTACCCCTTGTATATAACCATGTTATCATGACTCAGTACTGGTACCCCTTGTATATAACCATGTTATCATGACTCAGTACTGGTACCCCCTTGTATATAACCATGTTATCATGACTCAGTACTGGTACCCCTTGTATATAACCATGTTATCATGACTCAGTACTGGTACCCCTTGTATATAACCATGTTATCATGACTCAGTACTGGTACCCCTTGTATATAACCATGTTATCATGACTCAGTACTGGTACCCCTTGTATATAACCATGTTATCATGACTCAGTACTGGTACCCCTTGTATATAACCATGTTATCATGACTCAGTACTGGTACCCCTTGTATATAACCATGTTATCATGACTCAGTACTGGTACCCCTTGTATATAACCATGTTATCATGACTCAGTACTGGTACCCCTTGTATATAACCATGTTATCATGACTCAGTACTGGTACCCCTTGTATATAACCATGTTATCATGACTCAGTACTGGTACCCCTTGTATATAACCATGTTATCATGACTCAGTACTGGTACCCCTTGTATATAACCATGTTATCATGACTCAGTACTGGTACCCCTTGTATATAACCATGTTATCATGACTCAGTACTGGTACCCCCTTGTATATAACCATGTTATCATGACTCAGTACTGGTACCCCTTGTATATAACCATGTTATCATGACTCAGTACTGGTACCCCTTGTATATAACCATGTTATCATGACTCAGTACTGGTACCCCTTGTATATAACCATGTTATCATGACTCAGTACTGGTACCCCTTGTATATAACCATGTTATCATGACTCAGTACTGGTACCCCTTGTATATAACCACGTTATCATGACTCAGTACTGGTACCCCTTGTATATAACCATGTTATCATGACTCAGTACTGGTACCCCTTGTATATAACCATGTTATCATGACTCAGTACTGGTACCCCTTGTATATAACCATGTTATCATGACTCAGTACTGGTACCCCTTGTATATAACCATGTTATCATGACTCAGTACTGGTACCCCTTGTATATAACCATGTTATCATGACTCAGTACTGGTACCCCTTGTATATAACCATGTTATCATGACTCAGTACTGGTACCCCTTGTATATAACCATGTTATCATGACTCAGTACTGGTACCCCTTGTATATAACCATGTTATCATGACTCAGTACTGGTACCCCTTGTATATAACCATGTTATCATGACTCAGTACTGGTACCCCTTGTATATAACCATGTTATCATGACTCAGTACTGGTACCCCTTGTATATAACCATGTTATCATGACTCAGTACTGGTACCCCTTGTATATAACCATGTTATCATGACTCAGTACTGGTACCCCTTGTATATAACCATGTTATCATGACTCAGTACTGGTACCCCTTGTATATAACCATGTTATCATGACTCAGTACTGGTACCCCTTGTATATAACCATGTTATCATGACTCAGTACTGGTACCCCTTGTATATAACCATGTTATCATGACTCAGTACTGGTACCCCTTGTATATAACCATGTTATCATGACTCAGTACTGGTACCCCTTGTATATAACCATGTTATCATGACTCAGTACTGGTACCCCTTGTATATAACCATGTTATCATGACTCAGTACTGGTACCCCTTGTATATAACCATGTTATCATGACTCAGTACTGGTACCCCTTGTATATAACCATGTTATCATGACTCAGTACTGGTACCCCTTGTATATAACCATGTTATCATGACTCAGTACTGGTACCCCTTGTATATAACCATGTTATCATGACTCAGTACTGGCACCCCTTGTATATAACCATGTTATCATGACTCAGTACTGGTACCCCTTGTATATAACCATGTTATCATGACTCAGTACTGGTACCCCTTGTATATAACCATGTTATCATGACTCAGTACTGGTACCCCTTGTATATAACCATGTTATCATGACTCAGTACTGGTACCCCTTGTATATAACCATGTTATCATGACTCAGTACTGGTACCCCTTGTATATAACCATGTTATCATGACTCAGTACTGGTACCCCTTGTATATAACCATGTTATCATGACTCAGTACTGGTACCCCTTGTATATAACCATGTTATCATGACTCAGTACTGGTACCCCTTGTATATAACCATGTTATCATGACTCAGTACTGGTACCCCTTGTATATAACCATGTTATCATGACTCAGTACTGGTACCCCTTGTATATAACCATGTTATCATGACTCAGTACTGGTACCCCTTGTATATAACCATGTTATCATGACTCAGTACTGGTACCCCTTGTATATAACCATGTTATCATGACTCAGTACTGGTACCCCTTGTATATAACCATGTTATCATGACTCAGTACTGGTACCCCTTGTATATAACCATGTTATCATGACTCAGTACTGGTACCCCTTGTATATAACCATGTTATCATGACTCAGTACTGGTACCCCTTGTATATAACCATGTTATCATGACTCAGTACTGGTACCCCTTGTATATAACCATGTTATCATGACTCAGTACTGGGTACCCCTTGTATATAACCATGTTATCATGACTCCAGTACTGGTACCTCCTTGTCTATAACCATGTTATCATGACCGTCAAGTAATGGTTACCCCCTTGTATATAACCATCGTTATCATATCAGTACTGGTACCCTTGTATATAACCATGTAATCATGACTCAGTACTCGGTACCCTTGGTCTATAACCATGTTATCATGACTCAGTACTGGTACCCCTTGTATAAACATATAACCATTTTTCTCATGACTCAGTACTGGTCACCCCTTGTATATAACCATGTTATCAGACTCAGTACTGGTACCCCTTGTATATAACCATGTTATCATGACTCAGTACTGGTACCCCCTTGTATATAACCATGTTATCATGACTCAGTACTGGTACCCCTTTATATAACCATGTTATCCATGACTCTAGTACTGGTACCCCTTGTATATAACCATGTTATCATGAACTCAGTACTGGTACCCCTTGTATATAACCATGTTTATCATGACTAGTACTGGTACCCCTTGTATATAACCATGTTATCATGACTCAGTACTGGTACCCCTTGTATATAGACATGTTATCATGACTCAGTACTGGTACCCCTTGTATATAACCATGTTATCATGGACTCAGTACTGGTACCCCTTGTAATATAACAATGTTATCATGACTCAGTACTGGTACCCTCTTGTATATAACCATGTTATCATGACTCAGTACTGGTACCCCTTGTATATAACCATGTTATCATGACTCAGTACTGGTACCCCTTGTATATAACCATGTTATCATGACTCAGTACTGGTACCCCTTGTATATAACCATGTTATCATGACTCAGTACTGGTACCCCTTGTATATAACCATGTTATCATGACTCAGTACTGGTACCCCTTGTATATAACCATGTTATCATGACTCAGTACTAGTACCCCTTGTATATAACCATGTTATCATGACTCAGTACTGGTACCCCTTGTATATAACCATGTTATCATGACTCAGTACTGGTACCCCTTGGTATATAACCATGTTATCATGACTCAGTACTGGTACCCCTTGTATATAACCATGTTATCATGACTCAGTACTGGTACCCCTTGTATATAACCATGTTATCATGACTCAGTACTGGTACCCCTTGTATATAACCATGTTATCATGACTCAGTACTGGTACCCCTTGTATATAACCATGTTATCATGACTCAGTACTGGTACCCCTTGTATATAACCATGTTATCATGACTCAGTACTGGTACCCCTTGTATATAACCATGTTATCATGACTCATTCCTGTATCTATTATTACTTTTATTATGATGTGTTTTACTTTTCTGTTATTTCTCTCCTGTCTTTCTCTCTGTATTGCTGGGAAGGACCTGTATGTATTTCCCTGTTAGTCTACACCTGTTGTTTTAGGAAGTATGTAACAAATAAATTGTTTTATTTCATTAGATTTATCTACCACGTATCAACTTGCATTATAAGCAGTTTGTTGCAGCACAGCTTGGAACAACTGCAAATCAATCTGCAGGGGTGAATTGCAATTGCCCAGTGATTTGATAAGATCTGTTGTTCCTCATCATACATGCCACAGTGAATGAAAAACAGCCTCTGGTAGGGTGTTGTAGTCACCCCCCCCACCCCACCCACCCACACACCACACACACACACACACACACACACACACACACAGAAACACACACAGGAGGGAGAGTCTACTAGTCTAGTTAGAACCCAGAACTCTACAGGTCATTCCGTTCAGTTCTTTAGTTCTCAGAGCCATTGATCATTCTAACCACAAGCTGAGGACAATAAGGAACAAACGCCACTACAGAGTTGTTGTAATACTCCATGTGGGCTAAGCAACCCTACAGGCACATAGACACACACACAAGCACACTCACACACACACGCACCACACCACACACACCACAACCCTACAGGCACATAGACACACACACAAGCACACACAAGCACACACACACACACACACACACACACACACACACACACACACACACACACACACACACACACACACACACACACACACACACACACACACAAGCACACACACAAGCACACACACACACACACACACCATAACCCTGCAGGCCAAAACACTGAGCCAAATACTGTTCTCATGCAATGCAACTACTGTAGCCTACCTAGGTTACATTCTTATGCCTTTTATAACAGTGCAGGTGATTATTCAGAAGCTAGTAGACAACAGAGAAACACAAAGCCAGTCCATCTTGTATCACCTATTATACAACAGGTCCCATTCTCAGACTAATGGATGGAATGTGAACATGTTCAGCAGACTGAAACAAAAACATATTTTGCTTCGTACATTTATAAATAAGGAATTGTACATTCAAGTCCCATCTCATGACCTGAGAGACCTATACCAAGGTTCTCCGTGTATGTACTGAGTGTACAAAACATTATGAACACCTTCCTAATATTGAGTTTCACCTCCTTTTGCCCTCAGAACAACCTCAATTTGTCGGGCATGGACTCTACAAGGTGTCGAAAGCATTCCACAGGGATGCTGGCCCATATTGACTCCAATGCTTCCCACAGTTGTGTCAAATTGGCTGGTTGTCCTTTGGGTGGTGAACCATTCTTGATACACACGGGAAACTGTTGAGCGTGAAAAACACAGCAGCGTTGCAGTTTTTGACACAAACCGGTGCACCTGGCACCTACTACCTTACCCCAGGAACTAATAGCTCACTGGACTACACCACGGGAACTAATAGCTCACTGGTCTACACCACAGGAACTAATAGTATCTCAAAGGGGGACACAATCCATGTCCCAATGGTCTCAAGGCTTCAAAATCATTATTGAACCTGTCTCCTGCTCTTCATCTACACGGATTGAAGTGGATTTGACATCAATAAGGGATCATAGCTTTCACCTGGTCAGTCTACTGTATGTCATGGAAAGAGCCGTTGTTCCTAATGTTTTGTACACTCAGTGTATGTGTGCTGTGCTTGTGACAACTAACTGTTTTTATTTCATTACATTTAATTGGGCATTATGGCATCACCACACAACCTGAAAGCAGGACACGCCAAGGTACTAACCATCTGTAGTGTTATAATAGCTTACTGAGTCAGCATGTGTAGGAGATTGCTCCATCATATATTTTCTGGGTACTTCTAAACATTTAAATGGGCATTATGAACCATTACACCACCTGAAAGCAGGTTACATGAAGGCACTCTGTGTCTAATATTGTGTTGTGCAGCTCACCCTTTTACATTTTCTTCTAATTTCAAAAACATTTCATTGGGGCATTTTGGCAGCTCTACACAACCTAAAGGCCATTATTTTATCCAACATTGTTTTAGCTCACTGGAATACACCAAATATACTACTGGTATTGTTGTCTACTGTATTAGCTCACTGGTCTACACTACAGAAACTAATAGCTCACTGGATTATTCCACATGAACTAATAGCTCACTGGTCTACACCACAGGAACAAATAGCTCATTGGACTACACCACAGGAACTAATATCTCACTGGACTACACCACAGGAACTAATAGTATCTCAAAGGTCTACACCACAGGAACAAATAGTATCTCAAAGGACTACACCACAGGAACTAATAGCTCACTGGACTACACCACAGGAACTAATAGCTCACTGGACTACACCATAGGAACTAATAGTATCTCAAAGGTCTATACCACAGGAACAAATAGTATCTCAAAGGACTATACCACAGGAACTAATAGCTCACTGGTCTACACCACAGGAACTAATAGCTCACTGGACTACACCACGGGAACTAATAGCTCACTGGTCTACACCACAGGAACTAATAGTATCTCAAAGGACTACACCACAGAAACTAATAGCTCACTGGTCTACACCACAGGAACTAATAGCTCACTGGACTACACCACGGGAACTAATAGCTCACTGTTCTACACCACAAGAACAAATAGTATCTCAAAGGTCTACACCACAGGAACTAATAGCTCACTGGACTACACCACGGGAACTAATAGCTCACTGGACTACACCACATGAACTAATAGCTCACTGGACTACACCACAGGAACTAATAGCTCACTGGACTACACCACATGAACTAATAGCTCACTGGACTACACCACATGAACTAATAGCTCACTGGACTACACCACATGAACTAATAGCTCACTGGACTACACCAGAGGAACTAATAGTAACTCACTGGACTACACCACAGCAATTAATAGTAGCTCACTGGTCTACACCACAGGAACTAATAGTAGTTCACTGGACTACACCACAGGAACTAATTGTAGGTCACTGGACTACACCACAGAAACTAATAGTAGCTCACTGGAATACACCACAGGAACTAATAGTAGCTCACCGGGTCGGCATCTGCAGGCTGCTGTTCCATCAGAACGAGTCAGGCAGGTGGCATTGTGCAGGCAGGGATTGTGGGCAGGGTCACAGGGGTCAAAGGGCATGTTGCATAAGGGCCCACTGAAGAAGGGGGGGCAGGTGCAGCTGAACTCCCCAGGTAGGGGTGACTCCTGACACTGAGCTCCGTTCAGACAGGGCCCAGAGTCACACTCATCCACATCCTCAGAGCAGTCCACACCTACCCAGCCCTGCGGGCATAGACACCTGGGGAAACAGGAGGCGTTAGGGTTGGTATTGATGTTCTCTATACAAAGGTTGGAGATTGTTTCTTTAAAAATAAATGATATGCCTATGTGTTTATGATGTAACTAGCAACATAGCGGTAAGAGGGAACAGATAGGAAAGGGGAGCTCTGGTTCATCTTGATATTCACATATAATACAAAGGTTGGGGATGGTTTCTCCAAAATAAATGATGTGTGTTAATGATTTAACTAACAACATGTTATTTCCCTCCATGCTCTCTCTCACGTGGTGTCCAGTGTGAACTTAAGTTCTCTCTCTCTCCTCCCCCTCCTCCTCTCTTTCCATCCTCACATTCTCTCTCTCCTCCCCCTCCTCCTTTCTCTCCGTCCAACCTCACATTCTCTCTCCTCCCCCTCCTCCTCTCTCCCACTCTCCCTCCAACCTCACATTATCTCTCTCCTCTCTCCCACTCTCCCTCCATCCTTACATTATCTCTCTCCTCTCTCCCACTCTCCCTCCATCCTTACATTCTCTCTCTCTCTCTCCTCCCCTCCTCTCTCTCCCTCCATCCTCACATTCTCTCTCTCCTCCCCTTCCTCCTCTCTCCCACTCTCCCTCCATCCTCACATTCTCTCTCCATCCTCACATTCTCTCTCTCTCCCACTCTCCCTCCATCCTTACATTCTCTCTCTCCTCCTCTCTCCCTCCATCCTCACATTCTCTCTCTCCTCCCCCTATCTCCCTCCATCCTCAAATTCTGTCTCTCCATCCTCCCCCTCATCTCTCTCTCCTCTCCCTCCATCCTCACATTCTCTCTCTCCTCCCCCTCCTCTCTCTCCTCCCCCTCATCTCTCTCTCCTCTCCCTCCATCCTCACATTCTCTCTCTCTCTCTCTCTCTCCTCCCCCTCCTCTCTCGCTCTCTCCGCCCCCTCCTCTCTCTCGCTCTCTCCTCTCCCTCCATCCTCACATTCTCTCTCCCCCCCCCCCCCCTCTCTCGCTCCTCCCCCTATCTCTCTCAGTCTCTCCATCCTCCCCCTCCATCTCTCTCTCTCCCCAGTGTGAAGACACATTAGGTTGAGCAAATACAGCCGTTTTCCCTCCCGATGACTCACAGATCCCCAGAAACCCTTCATGCTGCGAGCCATTGATTGATTCATTAGTTTGACCTGCCATCTGCAGTTCATTATTGCTGATGCTGTTAGCTAGGTGGAAAATATAATCACTATCTGGGCATTTTCCTCCTTTTCTCTCACACACTCATATTTTTCATATTTTCTTGGATAGAGAGAGTGAGAGGAAAGATGGGAAATGACAGTGGGCTGGATTCAAGAGCTGGAGGCAGGGGACATAACAGCTAGACAACCCCAAGCTATCTGAGCAAGGCTTCCTTGCATTTATTGTGTGACTGTGTAGACTGATGCAATGGCAATGACAATGTCTGACTAACACTATAGGGTGGACCCACACTGTACTGTCTGATTAACACTATAGGGTGGACCCACACAGTACTCTCTGATTAACACTATAGGGTGGACCCACACTGTACTCTCTGATTAACACTATAGGGTGGACCCACACTGTACTCTCTGATTAACACTATAGGGTGGACCCACACTGTACTGTCTGATTAACACTATAGGGTGGACCCACACTGTACTCTCTAATTAACACTATAGGGTGGACCCACACTGTACAGTCTGATTATCACTATAGTGTGGACCCACACTGTACAGTCTGATTAACACTATAGGGTGGACCCACACTGTACTCTCTGATTAACACTATAGGGTGGACCCACACTGTACTCTCTGATTAACACTATAGGGTGGACCCACACTGTACTCTCTGATTAACACTATAGGGTGGACCCACACTGTACTGTCTGATTAACACTATAGGGTGGACCCACACTGTACTCTCTAATTAACACTATAGGGTGGACCCACACTGTACAGTCTGATTATCACTATAGTGTGGACCCACACTGTACAGTCTGATTAACACTATAGGGTGGACCCACACTGTACTGTCTGATTAACACTATAGAGTGGACCCACACTGTACTCTCTGATTAACACTATAGGGTGGACAGTCTGTATGATATGGACAGTCTGATATGTTATTTTCAGTTTGGGGATCTTTAACCAGGCCAGAATCAGACACAACCCTACTGTGGTACCTACCTGTAGCTTTGTCCTATGTCTGAATCAGACACAACCCTACTGTGGTACCTACCTGTAGCTTTGTCCTATGTCTGAATCAGACACAACCCTACTGTGGTACCTACTGGTAGCTTTGTCCTATGTCTGAATCAGAAACAACCCTACTGTGGTACCTACCTGTAGCTTTGTCCTATGTCTGAATCAGACACAACCCTACTGTGGTACCTACCTGTAGCTTTGTCCTATGTCTGAATCAGACACAACCCTACTGTGGTACCTACTGGTAGCTTTGTCCTATGTCTGAATCAGAAACAACCCTACTGTGGTACCTACCTGTAGCTTTGTCCTATGTCTGAATCAGACACAACCCTACTGTGGTACCTACCTGTAGCTTTGTCCTACGTCTGAATCAGACACAACCCTACTGTGGTACCTACCTGTAGCTTTGTCCTATGTCTGATTCAGAAACAACCCTATTGTGGTACCTACCTGTAGCTTTGTCCTATGTCTGAATCAGACACAACCCTACTGTGGCACCTACCTGTAGCTTTGTCCTATGTCTGAATCAGACACAACCCTACTGTGGTACCTACCTGTAGCTTTGTCCTATGTCTGAATCAGACACAACCCTACTGTGGTACCTACCTGTAGCTTTGTCCTATGTCTGAATCAGACACAACCCTACTGTGGTACCTACTGGTAGCTTTGTCCTATGTCTGAATCAGACACAACCCTACTGTGGTACCTACCTGTAGCTTTGTCCTACGTCTGAATCAGACACAACCCTACTGTGGTACCTACCTGTAGCTTTGTCCTATGTCTGATTCAGAAACAACCCTACTGTGGTACCTACCTGTAGCTTTGTCCTATGTCTGAATCAGACACAACCCTACTGTGGTACCTACCTGTAGCTTTGTCCTATGTCTGAATCAGACACAACCCTACTGTGGTACCTACCTGTAGCTTTGTCCTATGTCTGAATCAGACACAACCCTACTGTGGTACCTACCTGTAGCTTTGTCCTATGTCTGAATCAGACACAACCCTACTGTGGTACCTACTGGTAGCTGTTGAGGAGGTCAGTACAGGTGGCGTTGTTTAAGCACGGCTGTGATGAACACTCGTCTATTTCCTGTTGGCAGAACTCGCCCTCCCATCCGGGGACACAGAGGCACTCGTAAGTCTGGAATACAGGAAGTGAAATAATATATTATAAGTCTGGAATAGAGGAAGTGAAGTGGTACATCGTAGGTCTCTAATACAGGAAGTGTAATGATACATCGTAGGTCTGGAATACAGGAAGTGAAGTGGTACATCGTAGGCCTCTAATACAGGAAGTGAAATGATACATCGTAGGTCTGGAATACAGGAAGTGAAATGGTACATCGTAGGTCTCTAATACAGGAAGTGAAATGGTACATCGTAGGTCTGGAATACAGGAAGTGAAATGGTACAGTGATGATGTCACTAAATAATAGAAGAGGGATCCAGTTTGAGTTCCACTGATGATTTCCATTCTTCTCCTCTTATTAGGGACTGATACATATGTGATCATATTACTCCACTGCTAGTCTCACTGGCTTCCTGTTAAGGCTGGGGCTGATTTCCATTCTTCTCCTCTTATTAGGGACTGATACCTATGTGATCATATTACTCCACTGCTAGCCTCACTGGCTTCCTGTTAAGTCTGGGGCTGATTTCCATTCTTCTCCTCTTATTAGGGACTGATACCTATGTGATCATATTACTCCACTGCTAGTCTCACTGGCTTCCTGTTAAGGCAGGGGCAGATTTCCATTCTTCTCATCTTATTAGGGACTGATACATATGGGATCATATTACTCCACTGCTAGTCTCACTGGCTTCCTGTTAAGGCTGGGGCTGATTTCAAGGTTTTACTGCTAAACTACAAAGCATTACATGGGCTTGCTCCTACCTATCTTTCTGATTTGGTCCTGCCGTACATACCTACACATATGCTATGGTCACAAGACGCAGGTCTCCTTATTTTCCCTAGAATTTCAAAGCAAACAGCTGGAGGCAGGGCTTTCTCCTATAGAGCTCCATATTAATGGAATGGTCTGCCTATCCATGTGAGAGACGCAGACTCGGTCTCGACCTTTAAGACTTTACTGAAGACTTTACTGACGACTACACTGATTGAGTGTAGTCTGGCCCAGGAGTGGGAAGGTGAACGGCAAGGCACTGGAGCGAAGAACCGCCCAGGCTGCCTCTGCCTGGCCGGCTCCCCTCTCTCCACTGGGATTCTCTGCCTCTGATCCTATTATGTCACTAGGAGGGGTGCATCATGTCATGCCAGGCTTTAGTGGGTTGAGTCACTGACGTGATCTTCCTGTCCGGTTTTGCAGCCCTCTCGGGCTCATGCGGTGGAGGAGATCTTTGTGGGCTATACTCAGCCTTGTCTCAGGGTAGTAAGTTGGTGGTCTGTTGATGTCCCTCTAGTGGTGTGGGGGCTGTGCTTTGGCAGAGTGGGTGCCTTAGTCTATGTGATGGAGGTCTAGGATCCTTCTGTCCACTCTGGTGTAATTCTCCTGTCTTATCTGGTGTAATTATACTGTCTTACCTGGTGTAATTGTCCTGTCTTATCTGGTGTAATTATCCTGTCTTATCTGGTGTAATTATCCTGTCTTATCTGGTGTAATTCTCCTGTCTTATCTGGTATAATTCTCCTGTCTTACCTGGTGTAAATTCTCCTGTCTTACCTGGTGTAATTATCCTGTCTTACCTGGTGTAATTATCCTGTCTTATCTGGTGTAATTGTCCTGTTTTATCTGTGTGAACTTAAGTATGCTCTCTTCAATTCTCCCACACTCCATCTCTCTCGCTCCCCCTCATCTGTCTCTCTCTCTCCCTCCCTCCCTCCCTCCTCCCTCCCTCCCTCCCTCCCTCCCTCCCTCCCTCCCTCCCTCCCTCCCTCCCTCCCTCCCTCCCTCCCTCCCTCCCGGAGGACCTGAGCCCTAGGACCATACCTCAGGACTACCTGGTCTGAAGACTCCTGGCTGTCCCCAGTCCACCAGGTCGTACTGCTGATCCAGTTTCAACTGTTCTGCCTGCAGCTATGGAACCCTAACCTGTTCACCGGACGTGCTACTTTGTCCCGGACCTGCAGTTGTCACCTCTCTCTTTCCCTCCCGTTTCTCCCACACCTGCTGTTTCAACCTCTGAATGCTCGGCTATGAAAAGCCAATTGACATTTACTTTACTCCTGAGATGCTGACCTGTTGCACCCTCTACAACCACTGTGATTATTATTTCACCCTGCTGGTCATCTATGAATATTTGAACATCTTGAAGAACGATCTGGAATTAATGGCCATGTACTCTTATAATCTCTACCCAGTACAGCCAGAAGAGGACTGGTCACCCCTCAGAGCCTGGTTCCTCTCTACCCAGTACAGCCAGAAGAGGACTGGCCACCCCTCAGAGCCTGGTTCCTCTCTACCTAGTACAGCCAGAAGAGGACTGGTCACCCCTCAGAGCCTGGTTCCTCTCTACCCAGTACAGCCAGAAGAGGACTGGTCACCCCTCACAGCCTGGTTCCTCTCTATCCAGTACAGCCAGAAGAGGACTGGTCACCCCTCAGAGCCTGGTTCATCTCTACCCAGTACAGCCAGAAGAGGACTGGTCACCCCTCAGAGCCTGGTTCTTCTCTACCCAGTACAGCCAGAAGAGGACTGGTCACCCCTCAGAGCCTGGTTCCTCTCTACCCAGTACAGCCAGAAGAGGACTGGCCACCCCTCAGAGCCTGGTTCCTCTCTACCCAGTACAGCCAGAAGAGGACTGGCCCCACCTCAGAGCCTGGTTTCTCTCTACCCTAGTACAGCCAGAAGAGGACTGGTCACCCCTCAGAGCCTGGTTCCTCTCTACCCAGTACAACCAGAAGAGGACTGGTCACCCCTCAGAGCCTGGTTCTTCTCTACCCAGTACAGCCAGAAGAGGACTGGCCACCCCTCAGAGCCTGGTTCCTCTCTACCCAGTACAGCCAGAAGAGGACTGGTCACCCCTCAGAGCCTGGTTCTTCTCTACCCAGTACAGCCAGAAGAGGACTGGCCACCCCTCAGGGCCTGGTTCCTCTCTACCCAGTACAGCCAGAAGAGGACTGGCCACCCCTCAGAGCCTGGTTCCTCTCTACCCAGTACAGCCAGAAGAGGACTGGCCACTCCTCAGAGCCTGGTTCCTCTCTACCCAGTACAGCCAGAAGAGGACTGGCCACCCCTCAGAGCCTGGTTCCTCTCTACCCAGTACAGCCAGAAGAGGACTGGCCACCCCTCAGAGCCTGGTTCCTCTCTACCCAGTACAGCCAGAAGAGGACTGGCCACCCCTCAGAGCCTGGTTCCTCTCTACCCAGTACAGCCAGTAGAGGACTGGCCACCCTTCAGAGCCTGGTTAATTTCTACCCAGTACAGCCAGTAGAGGACTGGTCACCCCTCAGAGCCTGGTTCCTCTCTACCCAGTACAGCCAGAAGAGGACTGGTCACCCCTCAGAGCCTGGTTCCTCTCTACCCAGTACAGCCAGAAGAGGACTGGCCACCCCTCAGAGCCTGGTTCCTCTCTACCCAGTACAGCCAGTAGAGGACTGGCCACCCCTCAGAGCCTGGTTCCTTTCTACCCAGTACAGCCAGTAGAGGACTGCCCTCCCCCTCAGAGCCTGGTTCCTTTCTAGGTTTCTTCCTAGGTTCCTACCTTTCTAATGAGTTTTTCCTAGCCACCGTGCTTCTACATCTGCATTGCTTGCTGTTTGGGGATTTAGGCTGGGTTGCTGTATAGCACTTTGTGACATCTGCTGATGTAAAAAGGGTTTTATAAATACATTTGATTTGATTTAGACCTGGGACCTGGGTGGGTGCAATTATTATCAGGTAGAAGAGAAAGCAATCAGAGCTCAGGACCTCCAGGCACAGATTGCATGACCTAATACAGTAATACAGTACACCTGTTGCCCTCCACCACTCCTCTTCCTGGTTCAACAGGCCAACTATGTAAAGAGAACATAGTTGTAGTGTTTTCTACCTAAAAACCTCCCACAGCTACACATAATATTATCCCACCGCTGCCACCAAATGTTTCACTGAATGAGCTTATCGTCAATAGTTTTTTTTTCTCCCAATATTGTACCCAAGTTAAACCTCCCACATTTAGAGTAATATCATGATACTGCTGTACCAAATGCAGCATTCAATTATATTCATATGAATACTTAAGAATGTTATACTACAAAAAGACCTCTCCTGGGAAATATGTTTGAAGCTACAATCTAGCATTTGTTCTTAAGGAAAATAATTAGTCCCACCACTTGTTTTGGGTTTTGGTAAACAGCTGAGGGCTGGGGAAATGCATACAGAACAAAATATCAACGCAACATAAAGTGTTGGCCCTGTGTTTCATGAGTTGAAATAAAAGATTCCAGACATTTTCCATACACACAAAAAATGTTAGTGAGCATTTCTCCTAATGAATCCATCTGACAGGTGTGGCATATCAATAAGCTGATTAAACAGCATGATCATTACACAGGTACACCTTGTGCTGGGGACAATTAAAGGTCACTCTAAATAGGCAGTTTTTTAACACAACACAATGCCACAGATGTCTCAAGTTTTGAGGGAGGGCGCAATTGGCATACTGACGGCAGGAATGTCCACCAGAGCTGTTGCCAGTTAATTGAATGTTCATTTCTCTATCTTAAGCTGCCTCCAACGTCATTTTACATCATTTGGCAGTACATCCAACCAGCCTCATAACCGCAGACCCCGAGTAACCACGCCAGCCCAGGACCTCCACATCATCTGAGACCAGCCACCCGGACAGCTGACGAAACTGTGGCTTTGCACAACCAAAGAATTTCTGCACAAACGGTCAGAAACCGTCTCAAGGAAGCTCATCTATGTGCTCGTCGTCCTTAACAGGGTCTTGACCTGACAGAACTTCGGCATCATAACTGACCTCCGTGTGCAAATGCTCACCTTCGATGGCCACTGGCACGCTGGAAAAGTGTGCTCTTCACCGGTTTCAACTGTACCGGGCAGATGGCAGATTGATGTCAATGTTGTGAACAAAGTGCCCCATGGTGGCGGAGGGGTTATGGTATGGGCAGGCATAAGCTACGGACAACTAACACAATTGCATTTTATCGATTTCAATTTGAAGGCACAGAGATACTGTGACGAGATCCTGAGGTCCATTGTTGTGCCATTCATCCACCACCATCACCTCATGTTTCAGCGTGATAATGCACGGCCCCATGTCCCAGTTCTTCCATGGCCTGCAGACTCACTAGACATCCTGTCCTGAGTCTTCATTAGGTTCATAGAGGAAAAGGAGGACTCGCAGGTGGAAGTCAGTCCAAACATTGTTATCACATTTATTGTGCTGTATTCCTCTGGGCATGCCAGCCACAACGCACACAAGGACTCAGCACTCCTGAGCACATCCCTGATTTGGCTCAATGTTTGGAATTAAAATCAACTCAGTTTGAATTGCGGCCTCATCCAGGAGGGTATCATTTTCTTAGCAAGGGAGGAGAATTCCCCACCTGGGTGGACTGTGAAAGGATCACGTAGACACGCAATTACAGTGAGGGATTTTGTACGTTTGCACACTGACAATGAAATGATCAGTCTATAATTGTAATGGTAGGTTTATTTGAACAGCTAGAGACAGAATAACAACAAAAAAATCCAGAAAAACACATGTCAAAAATGTTATAAATTGGATTTGCATTTGAATGAGGTAAATAAGTATTTGACCCCCTCTCAATCAGAAAGATTTATGGCTCCCAGGTGTCTTTTATACAGGTAACGAGCTGAGATTAGGAGCACACTCTTAAAGGGAGTGCTCCTAATCTCAGTTTGTTACCTGTATAAAAGACACCTGTCCACAGAAGCAATCAATCAATCAGATTCCAAACTCTCCACCATGGCCAAGACCAAAGAGCTCTCCAAGGATGTCAGTGACAAGATTGTAGACCTACACAAGGCTGGACTGGGCTACAAGACCATCGCCAAGCAGCTTGATGAGAAGGTGACAACAGTTGGTGCGATTATTCGCAAATGGAAGAAACACAAAAGAACTGTCAATCTCCCTCGGCCTGGGGCTCCATGCAAGACCTCACCCCGTGGAGTTGCAATGATCATGAGAACGGTGAGGAATCAGCCCAGAATTACACGGGAGGATCTTGTCAATGATCTCAAGGCAGCTGGGACCATAGTCACCAAGAAAACAATTGGTAATGCACTACGCAGTGAAGGACTGAAATCTTGCAGCGCCCGCAAGGTCCCCCTGCTCAAAGAAGCACATATACATGGAGCTCTTTGGCATCATCTCAACTCGTCGTGTTTGGAGGAGGAGGAATGCTGCCTATGACCCCAAGAACACCATCCCCACCGTCAAATATGGAGGTGGAAACATTATGCTTTTATGTTTTTCTGATAAGGAGACAGGACAATTTCACCGCATCAAAGGGACGATGGATGGGGCCATGTACTGTCAAATCTTGGGTGAGAACCTCCTTCCCTCAGCCAGGGCATTGAAAATGGGTCATGGATGGGTATTCCAGCATGACAATGACCCAAAACACATGGCCAAGGTAACAAAGGAGTGGCTCAAGAAGAAGCACCTAGCCAGTCTCCAGACCTTAATCCCATAGAAAATCTGTGGATGGAGCTGAAGGTTCGAGTTGCCGAAGGTCAGCCTCGAAACCTTAATGACTTGGAGAAGATCTGCAAATAGGAGTGAGACAAAATCCCTCCTGAGATGTGTGCAAACCTGGTGGCTAACTATGAGAAACATCTGACCTCTGTGATTGCCAACAAGGGTTTTGCCACCAAGTACTGAGTCATATTTTGCAGAGGGGTCAAATACTTATTTCCCTCATTAAAATGGAAATCAATTTATAACATTTTTGACATGCGTTTTTCTGGATTTTTTTGTTGTTATTCTGTCTCTCACTGTTCAAATAAACCTACCATTAAAATTATAGACTGGTCATTTCTTTGTCAGTGGGCAAACATACAAAATCAGCAGGGGATCAAATACTTTTTTCCCTCACTGTATATGTAGTCTACAAATCTGGTGGAGAAGTTGTCCCTCAGCTGCTTGTTGAAATCTTCCATCACCTCTGTGACAATGCTGCGGCCTGGTACCTCGTTTCTTCAGTGTACTGAAGTGCAGTAACCTTCCAGGTGACAAGTATAAATCTAACAACTCAAGCTCAAGCTAGCTAAAGGCAACAAGTTTTCCCTCTTCCTTGTAACTGCAGATTTAACCCGTTTTAAGTGACAGAATGTCATCCAAAAATGCTACATTAGAGAGGAATTCCTCAATTTCCAGAATACGAAGGTGGTCAGCTGCTGCCCTCATTTTGCTTTTTCTGACAAAATCCACAACCTGGTCATGCAGCTCACGGAATGGCTCTAGAGCTTTTCCTTTACTCAGCCAGGGCACGTTGTTGTGAAGCAGGAGATCATCGTGGATGGCCTCCTCTGATTCTGTCACCAGCTTGCTTTTCCTTTACTCAGCCAGCACACGTTATTGTGAAGCAGGAGATCATCGTGGATGGCCTCCTCTGATTCTGTCACCAGCTTGCTTTTCCTTTACTCAGCCAGCGCATGTTGTTGTGAAGCAGTAGATCATCGTGGATGGCCTCTGATTCTGTCACCAGCTTGCTTATCCTTTACTCAGCCAGCGCATGTTGTTGTGAAGCAGGAGATCATCGTGGATGGCCTCCTCTGATTCTGTCACCAGCTTGCTTATCCTTTACTCAGCCAGCACACGTTATTGTGAAGCAGGAGATCATCGTGGATGGCCTCCTCTGATTCTGTCACCAGCTTGCTTTTCCTTTACTCAGCCAGCGCATGTTGTTGTGAAGCAGGAGATCATCGTGGATGGCCTCCTCTGATTCTGTCACCAGCTTGCTTATCCTTTACTCAGCCAGCGCATGTTGTTGTGAAGCAGGAGATCATTGTGGATGGCCTCCTCTGATTCTGTCACAAGCTTGTGGAAAAGATGGTGTTGTGTTGCTTGATGTCTCCCTGACAAAGTTGATTATGTGCATTACTTTATCCATCACATCTTTAAGCTCAGCGTTTAGTCTGACACACAGCGCACTGTGATGGATGAGACAATACAAGCCATTCATTTGTGGGGCGATTTCTTTCAACCTGCTGACCAGGCCCCGTGTCTGCCCACCATAGCAGGAGCCCTGTCGGTGGCCACAAAGTTGACTTTTTCAAATGACAAGCTATGCTGCGTAAACAATTTTTCCAGCTTTGTGAATAGGATGTCCCCGGTGGTGTGTCCTTCAAGGGGAATCAGTGCCAGTAGCTCTTCTTTAAAGTCACTTCCATGAAACTAACGGACATACACACAACTGTGCTACATCGGTGTTGTCAGTTCTCTCATCAATAGCCAGGAAATAATGCCCATGAGCAGCTCCAGAACAATCCTATGGACATCATCTGCCAGGGCACGGACAAGGCGTCTGGCTAATGACGCAGACCGGGACACCTGTTTGACAGATGCAATTATTCTATCCATAGACTTTTCAGTAGCCAAATCCTCAAACTGTCACCATGCACTTTTTAAATACCGCCACATCTGTGAAGGGCAAGTTGTGTTTGGTTAGAACCCAAGACACTTTTAGGGAAGAACGTGTGACCTTCTGTTGTTGGATCAGGCCACGAAGGAGGATTTTGCTGCCGTGTTTGTAGCTTGTAGTTAATGCTTAAATTTGTCTGTGTTAAAAAGTACCTTAGATTCATAATGCCGTCTGAGATTTAGTTCTTCGCAAACAGCAACATTTTTATTGCAAATAAGACAGATACTTTTTTAGAGTGACATGTTCTCTTGCTATCAAGCTAATTGTTCTGAACGAATGTTGACATTAATAAAGTAGTATAGACTACAGTAGGCTACGTAGACCTGTTTTTACCCACCAATCAACGCACAGAGAAATAAACAAACATTATAATTGAATAGAGATATCGGTGATTTTACCAACTTAATCAGTTCTAAATTATTGTATTGTCACAATGTATTATGTCGTAATCAAATGTGTTAAAAATGTTGTTCAATTTGTAGTGTAGACCTGAATGGTCCCGAAGCCAAACCTAGTTGACGAACTCTGCTCTATGTAGTACTGTGCGACTCCCATTGCCTGTTCTGGACTTAGGGACTGTGAAGAGACCTCTGGTGGCATGTCTTGTGGGGTATGCACTTTGAGCCAGGGGAGATTGACATGCACATTATTAATGTTAGCTCTCCGTGTACATTTAAGGCCCAGCTGTGCTGCCCTGTTCTGGGTCAATTGTAATTTTTCGAGGTCCCTCTTTGTGGCACCTGACCACACGACTGGAGGGCCTGCCTTGTTAAGGCAGAGCAGCGCTTTATTATGGACAGACTTCTCCACATCCTAGCTACTGTTGCATCAATATGTTTTGACCATGACAGTTTACAATTCAGGGTTACTCCAAGCAGTTTAGTCTCCTTAACTTTCAACTCTTCAATTTCCACATTATTCATGACAAGATTTAGTTGAGGTTTAGTCAATGATTTGTCCCAAATACAATGCTTTTCTGTTTTTCGAATATTAAGGACTTCCTTATTTCTTGCCACCCATTCTGAAACTAAATGCAGCTATTTGTTAAGTGTTAAGCTATTTGCTTCCCTCCAGGCCTGAGGCCAAACACTTTCCTGTAGGCTTTTGACTGAAGAGCTGGCAAATAGTAGTTGCAATATTGTCGACTATCATCCTCAGTAATTGTCCATCCTAGTTGTCAGACGCTGGTGGCTTGTCATTGTTGATAGACAACAATCATTTGTTCATCTCTTCCACACTCACTTTAAAGAAGGAATTCAAAATTACAATGCTTGTCATATAATCACTTGCTAAGTTATGCATGGATGTGTAGGTTCAGAATTTGTTGTTGGCATGTCATTGGGGCGGCAGGGTAGCCTAGTGGGTAGCCTAGTGTTGGACTAGTAACCGGAAGGTTGCAAGTTCAAATCCCCGAGCTGACAAGGTACAAATCTATCATTCTGCCCCTGAAAAGGCAGTTAACCCACTGTTCCTAGGCTGTCATTGAAAATAAGAATTTGTTCTTAACTGACTTGCCTAGTTAAATAAAGGTAAAACCCCCAAAAATCTAATGCCTAAATTGGCTAATCTTGCCAATGACAAAATAATTCAAGTAGTTGGCAATATCAGTGGGTTTTGTGACAGTTCGCAAATTTGCCCAAATTGTCATTTCAGGTGCTCCAAAGCTTTTTACTACTATCAATTATCTTTATATAATTTTTCTTTGTTTCAAAACTGTTTAGCAGAGCAAACAGGCAAAGAGACAGCCCACGATCACAAATAGCAGTTTGAAAACAAACCTCAGTCAAGTCTATCAGAAATTTCACTGCATTCCTTGAGTTGACTTCTTCTATTTTTCTCCACGTACTCCACGTACCCCACATACTCCACGTACTCTACGTACTCCACGTACCCCACATACTCTACGTACTCCACATACTCACCATACTCTACGTACTCCACATACTCTACGTACTCCACGTACCCTACGTACTCCACGTACACCACGTACTCTACGTACCCCACGTACCCCACGTACCCCACGTACTCCACGTACTCTACGTACTCCACGTACTCTACGTACTCCACGTACTCTACGTACTCCACGTACCCCACATACTCTACGTACTCCACGTACTCACCATACTCTACGTACTCCACATACTCTATGTACTCCACATACTCACCATACTCTACGTACCCCACATACTCCACGTACCCCACGTACTCCACGTACCCCACGTACTCTACGTACCCCACGTACTCCACATACACCACGTACTCTACGTACTCCACGTACCCCACATACTCTACGTACCCCACATACTCTACGTACCCCACATACTCTACGTATCCCAAGTACCCCACGTACTCTACGTACCCCACGTTCTCCCCCCGTACTCTATATATTCCCGTAATCCCCGTACTCCCCGTACTCCCCGTACTCACTGTACTCTACGCTCAAGTTAGTTTTCTATGTGAGTTATCTTTTATTTTGTTTTTTCATCAACTTAAAGTGACTGGACTGCTTGAGTACTTATCTTCTTATATTCTTTGTATTAAGTCTGTGGACTACTTGAGTTGTTTTCTCTTCGTTAAAGTCTGTGGACTACTTGAGTTGTTTTCTCTTCGTTAAAGTCTGTGGACTACTTGAGTTGTTTTCTCTTCGTTAAAGTCTGTGGACTACTTGAGTTGTTTTCTCTTCGTTAAAGTCTGTGGACTACTTGTCCTCCAGTTGGTCATTAAAATCTTCATTATGATAATTAATCAGGGTGTAGGAGATGAATGGGTTGTTGTCTATTAGTTTCCTGGCCAGGAACAGGCAGGTTTAATTTAACACAATCCTCTTTGCATACAAAACGAAGGGGGTCAAACTGTCAAGGGGTATACAGAATTCTTCAATGCCAGCCAACGTCCTGTGTATGTCTAAGGTCCGGTGTGTGTTCATGTGTGTGTGTATGTGTGTGTGTGTGTGTGCATGCGCGCTTGTGTGTTTGAGTGAGTGAGTGTGTGTGTGTGTGTGTGTGTGTCTTTGTGTCCATTTGTGTGTGTTGTGCTTGCTGCTATTTGAACACCTGCTAATCTGCATTTCATAAACTGGAGGGGAGCTGTTCAACTTTGTCTGATATAATTTGTACACTGCAGGCTTATATTCATAAGAGGATGTAGGACACTGCAGGGCCCTATTCATAAGAGGAGGAAGGACACTGCAGGGCCCTATTCATAAGGAGGTAGGACACTGCAGGGTCCTATTCATTAGAGGGGGTTGGACACTGCAGGGCCCTATTCATAAGAGGATGTAGGACACTGCAGGCCCCAATTCATAAAAGGAGGTAGGACACTGCAGGGCCCTATTCATAAGAGGAGGTAGGACACTGCAGGGCCCTATTCATAAGAGGGGGTTGGACACTGCAGGGCTCTATTCATAAGAGGAGGTAGGACACTGCAGGCCCCAATTCATAAAAGGAGGTAGGACACTGCAGGGCCCTATTCATTAGAGGGGATTGGACACTGCAGGGCCCTATTCATTAGATAGGGTAGGACACTGCAGGGCCCTATTCATTGGAGGGGGTAGGACACTGCAGGGCCCTATTCATTGGAGGGGGTAGGACACTGCAGGGTCCTATTCATTAGAGGGGGTTGGACACTGCAAGGCCCTATTCATAAGAGGATGTAGGACACTGCAGGGCCCTATTAATTAGAAGGGGTAGGACAGTGCAGAGCCCGATTCATTGGAGGGGGTGGGACACTGCAGGTCCCTATTCATTAGAGGGGGTAGGACACTGCAGGGCCCTATTCATGAGAGGGGGTAGGACACTGCAGGGCCCTATTGATAAGAGGAGGGTAGGACACTGCAGGGCCCTATTAATTAGAAGGGGTAGGACAGTACAGAGCACGATTCATTGGAGGGGGTGGGACACTGCAGGGCCCTATTCATTAGAGGGGGGGGGGGTAGGACACTGCAGGGCCCTATTCATTAGAGGAGGGTAGGACACTGCAGGGCCCTAATCATTAGAGGGGGGGGGGGGTAGGACACTGCAGGGCCCTATTCATTAGAGGAGGGTAGGATACTGCAGGGCCCTATTCATTAGAGGAGGGTAGGACAATGCAGGGCCCTATTCATTAGAGGAGGGTAGGACACTGCAGGGCCCTATTCATTAGAGGAGGGTAGGACACTGCAGGGCCCTATTCATTAGAGGAGGGTAGGACACTGCAGGGCCCTATTGATAAGAGGAGGGTAGGACACTGCAGGGCCCTATTAATTAGAGGAGGGTAGGACACTGCAGGGCCCTATTCATTAGAGGAGGGTAGGACACTGCAGGGCCCTATTCATTAGAGGGTAGGACACTGCAGGGCCCTATTCATTAGAGGAGGGTAGGACAATGCAGGGCCCTATTCATTAGAGGGTAGGACACTGCAGGGCCCTATTCATTAGAGGAGGGTAGGACACTGCAGGGCCCTATTCATTAGAGGGTAGGACACTGCAGGGCCCTATTCATTAGAGGAGGGTAGGACACTGCAGGGCCCTATTCATTAGAGGGTAGGACACTGCAGGGCCCTATGCATTAGAGGAGGGTAGGACACTGCAGGGCCCTATTCATTAGAGGAGGGTAGGACACTGCAGGGCCCTATTCATTAGAGGAGGGTAGGACACTGCAGGGCCCTATTCATAAGAGGAGGTAGGACACTGCAGGGCCCTATTCATAAGAGGGGGTTGGACACTGCAGGGCTCTATTCATAAGAGGAGGTAGGACACTGCAGGCCCCAATTCATAAAAGGAGGTAGGACACTGCAGGGCCCTATTCATTAGAGGGGATTGGACACTGCAGGGCCCTATTCATTAGATAGGGTAGGACACTGCAGGGCCCTATTCATTGGAGGGGGTAGGACACTGCAGGGCCCTATTCATTGGAGGGGGTAGGACACTGCAGGGTCCTATTCATTAGAGGGGGTTGGACACTGCAGGGCCCTATTCATAAGAGGATGTAGGACACTGCAGGGCCCTATTAATTAGAAGGGGTAGGACAGTGCAGAGCCCGATTCATTGGAGGGGGTGGGACACTGCAGGGCCCTATTCATTAGAGGGGGTAGGACACTGCAGGGCCCTATTCATGAGAGGGGGTAGGACACTGCAGGGCCCTATTGATAAGAGGAGGGTAGGACACTGCAGGGCCCTATTAATTAGAAGGGGTAGGACAGTACAGAGCACGATTCATTGGAGGGGGTGGGACACTGCAGGGCCCTATTCATTAGAGGGGGGGGGGGGGTAGGACACTGCAGGGCCCTATTCATTAGAGGAGGGTAGGACACTGCAGGGCCCTAATCATTAGAGGGGGGGGGGGGGGGGGGGTAGGACACTGCAGGGCCCTATTCATTAGAGGAGGGTAGGACACTGCAGGGCCCTATTCATTAGAGGAGGGTAGGACAATGCAGGGCCCTATTCATTAGAGGAGGGTAGGACACTGCAGGGCCCTATTCATTAGAGGAGGGTAGGACACTGCAGGGCCCTATTCATTAGAGGAGGGTAGGACACTGCAGGGCCCTATTGATAAGAGGAGGGTAGGACACTGCAGGGCCCTATTAATTAGAGGAGGGTAGGACACTGCAGGGCCCTATTCATTAGAGGAGGGTAGGACACTGCAGGGCCCTATTCATTAGAGGGTGGGACACTGCAGGGCCCTATTCATTAGAGGGGGGTAGGACAATGCAGGGCCCTATTCATTAGAGGGTAGGACACTGCAGGGCCCTATTCATTAGAGGAGGGTAGGACACTGCAGGGCCCTATTCATTAGAGGGTAGGACACTGCAGGGCCCTATTCATTAGAGGAGGGTAGGACACTGCAGGGCCCTATTCATTAGAGGGTAGGGCACTGCAGGGCCCTATGCATTAGAGGAGGGTAGGACACTGCAGGGCCCTATTCATTAGAGGAGGGTAGGACACTGCAGGGCCCTATTCATTAGAGGAGGGTAGGACACTGCAGGGCCCTTTTCATTAGAGGAGGGTAGGACACTGCAGGGCCCTATTCATTAGAGGAGGGTAGGACACTGCAGGGCCCTATTGATAAGAGGAGGGTAGGACACTGCAGGGCCCTATTGATAAGAGGAGGGTAGGAGGAGAAAGAGAAAATCTAACAGTCATCTCATGATAAATGAGATGCCTCCAGGAGACACCAATTCCTCACCTCGGGCTATGGAGAATATAGAGTACAAAATAGCACCATACTCCCTTCATAAAGCACTTCTTATATATGGCTCTACCATAGGGCTCTGGTCAAAAGTAGTTCCCTATATTGGGAATAGGGTATAATTTGGGACAAAGCCATAATCAAATTTTTCCTTTGAAATCACCTTCATGGAGATGCAATTATCCCTAATAAGATACTGATGCTCTGTGGGACACTTTGCTGCAGAGTGGGACCTCGAACAACTGCAATGGTAAACAAGGCCTGAGGCAGAAATAGCACCCTATACCTTACATAGTGCACTAGGCCCTGGTCAAAAATAGTGCACTATGTAGGGAATAGGGTGCCATTTAAGATGTTATCAAGGTGTGAAGTGGGTTCCAGTACCTGGCTGTCTATCTGAATAATGAGAGGAAGAATGAGGAAGAGACAGGAAACACGACCGCTGACCCAGGAACACAATAACACTGTGACCAAGACTAGGAATATCTTATCTTTCACTAACTTCAAGTCAGTGGAACTGTCACCTTGTCCCTCACATTGACATGTTGTGATACTGTCCTGTCTTCTAGATGTATACTATTGCAAAACCAAGCTGTATTGTCAGTGTTTCAGCTGTTTTACCAGCAAGGTTATGAACCAAAACCTTGAAAAGATACATACAAAAACATAAAACTGCATCAAAAATGGAAATAGCTGAGGAGCTTTGATAGGTGGATCAAGGATACAGTGACATGAAGTTCAGAGCAAAAACAATACAAATGATTCCTTCATCAGTAACAGACCCTAAAGGATTCCTTCACCAGTAACAGACCCTAAAGGATTCCTTCACCAGTATTGGATCCTAAAGGATTCCTTCACCAGTAATGGATCCTAAAGGATTCCTCCATCAGTAATGGATCCTAAAGGATTCCTTCATCAGTAACAGACCCTAAAGGATTCCTTCAACAGTAATGGATCCTAAAGGATTCCTTCACCAGTAATGGATCCTAAAGGATTCCTTCACCAGTAATGGATCCTAAAGGATTCCTTCAACAGTAATGGATCCTAAAGGATTCCTTCAACAGTAATGGATCCTAAAGGATTCCTTCACCAGTAATGGATCCTAAAGGATTCCTTCACCAGTAATGGATCCTAAAGGATTCCTTCACCAGTAATGGATCCTAAAGGATTCCTTCACCAGTAATGGATCCTAAAGGATTCCTTCACCAGTAATGGATCCTAAAGGATTCCTTCACCAGTAATGGATCCTAAAGGATTCCTTCACCAGTAATGGATCCTAAAGGATTCCTTCACCAGTAATGGCCTCTGCCTCTGAATTCATCCAAACACCAATAAATCCAACAGCATCAATTCTTTCAAAATTAATTAACACAAAATGTACAGTAATCAGTTCTGTGTGTGTCTGTGCGCATGTGTGTGTACATGCTTACGCGTGAAAATGTATGTGTGCGTCAGCCATGCTAATGTGATAAAAGATTAGATCATTACTGCAACAGCAACAAACAATGTTACCAAACAACATCTACAGAAGGGGCCCCACGGGGGCCTCGCTGCTTCTTCCACAGGTGTATCATTAATAATGTTCATTTCCATAAACGCTAACACAGTGACAAAACAGAAGAAGATGATTTGCATCACATCAAACAGGTAATAACTAACACAGCGGTCGCTTCCCAAATTTACATTTACATTTGAGTTATTTAGTAGACACTCCTATCCAGAGCAAATTAATGCTTCTGACCAGGGCCCATAGGGCACTACATAGGAAATAGGGTGCCCCATGGGCCCTGGTTAAATGTAGGGCATTATATAGGGAATAGGGTGCCCTATGGGCCCTGGTCAAAAGTAGTACACTATATAGGGACAATGTCATTTGGAACACACAGTTAATCAGTCAGCAATCCTCTTCATACAGGATGACAATAACCTCTTCAACCATGCAGTCAAGTGCCTGGTCTACTGTTTGATCATCATGGAGTGTAATTAAACAGTCAAGTGTCTGGTCTACTGTTTGATCATCATGGAGTGTAATTAAACAGTCAAGTGTCTGGTCTACTGTTTGATCATCATGGAGTGTAATTAAACAGTCAAGTGTCTGGTCTACTGTTTGATCATCATGGAGTGTAATTAAACAGTCAAGTGTCTGGTCTACTGTTTGATCATTATGGTGTTGTTAAACAGTCAAGTGTCTGGTCTACTGTTTGATCATCATGGAGTGTAAATCAACAGTCAAGTGCCTGGTCTACTGTTTGATCATCATGGTGTGTTATTTAACAGTCAAGTGCTCGGTCTACTGTTTGATCATCATGGTGTGTTATTTAACAGTCAAGTGCTCGGTCTACTGTTTGATCATCATGGAGTGTTGTTAAACATGCTGCACAGTTCATGTATCTTTGATGGCTTACCTTTTACATCTAATCAAGACATGATGTCTTTTAATATTCTCATAGAAGCTAGGCAACATGGAGTATGTGCTGTACGGGACATATCCACTTGTAATGGATACATTCCAAGAATTAACAACAGGATTCAAAGAGATACATGCTACAGGGATAACAGTACAGTACAAATGGCAGACATCCTTGGCAGTGGAAATTGAAATGCTTAGCACATCAGACAAATCATCTCACTCTGACCATAGTGCTTACACTAAACATAAATACTTCAGATTCTTATGAGAGGATTTATAAAACATTCGCCAACTCCACTACTAAGTGGAAATCTTTCATTTAAAGCCGTTCTGCTCCACTACTGGTGAAATAAATGGATTCCTCCCTGGCCCCGTCTCCATTTTAACCAGCTAGAACAGAGTTTTGCATTATTCAACAGAAATAAATGGTATCCTATTTTCTACCCTACAGTTCTGAGTCTGGAGTGTATGAATCCTAACACCTTGTTTATTAATTTAGAGGAGGAGGGAGGGTTGTAAGTGTGTGTGTGTGTGCGTGCGTGCATGTGTGAGGGTGTGTGTGCGTGTGCGTGTGCGCGTGCGCGTATGTGTGTGGTTATCCCTCATGTAGCTTGAGAAGCATGAGGGGAGAGAAGGAAGGTGGGAGCAAAGACCGAGGGGAGCGAATGAGGAGGGGAGCCAGGAGAGAGAGAACAGAGAGAAAGGAGAACAAATAGGAGGAGAAAGGCTAGGAGAGAGAGAGAGAACAGAGAGAGAGAACAGAGAGAAAGGAGAACAAACAGGAGAAAGGCTAGGAGAGAGAGAGAGAACAGAGAGAGAGAACAGAGAGAGAGAACAGAGAGAAAGGAGAACAAACAGGAGGAGAAAGGCTAGAGGAGAGAGAGAGAGAACAGAGAGAGAGAACAGAGAGAGAGAACAGAGAGAGAGAACAGAGAGAGAGAACAGAGAGAAAGGAGAACAAACACGAGAAAGGCTAGGAGAGAGAGAGAGAACAGAGAGAGAGAGCAGAGAGAAAGGAGAACAAACAGGAGAAAGGCTAGGAGAGAGAGAGAGAACATAGAGAGAGAGCAGAGAGAAAGGAGAACAAACAGGAGAAAGGCTAGGAGAGAGAGAGAACAGAGAGAGAGAGCAGAGAGAAAGGAGAACAAACAGGAGAAAGGCTAGGAGAGAGAGAGAGAACAGAGATAGAGAGAGCAGAGAGAAAGGAGAACAAACAGGAGAAAGGCTAGGAGAGAGAGAGAGAACAGAGAGAGAGAGCAGAGAGAACAGAGAGAACAGAGAGAACAGAGAGAACAGAGAGCAGAGAGAACAGAGAGAACAGAGAGCAGAGAGAACAGAGAGCAGAGAGAACAGAGAGCAGAGAGAACAGAGAGAGAGAGAGAACAGAGCGAGAGAACAGAGAGAAAGGAGAACAAACAGGAGGAGAAAGGCTAGAAGAGAGAGAGAATACAAAGTGAAAGAAAGAGTGTGAAGATAAATATCAGATGAACAAGGGAGAGAGGGAAAGGGCAAACGACAGGGCGTACAGTAGAGATGGTGAAGAGAAATGGCCGAGAAGAGAGGAAAAGAGAAACAGAAACGTGTGGATGTGGCATAATGTTAGACTATGTCAATTAAGATGTGTTGGCTGACACACAGAGAAACAGGATGTAGCATAATGTTAGACTATGTAAATGTTGATGTGATGGCTGACACACAGAGAAACAGGATGTAGCATAATGTTAGACTATGTCAATTAAGATGTGTTGGCTGACACACAGAGAAACAGGATGTAGCATAATGTTAGACTATGTAAATGATGATGTGATGGCTGACACACAGAGAAACAGGATGTAGCATAATGTTAGACTATGTAAATGTTGATGTGATGACTGACACACAGAGAAACAGGATGTAGCATAATGTTAGACTATGTAAATGTTGATGTGATGACTGACACACAGAGAAACAGGATGTAGCATAATGTTAGACTATGTAAATGATGATGTGATGGCAGACACACAGAGAAACAGGATGTAGCATAATGTTAGACTATGTAAATGAAGATGTGATGACTGACACACAGAGAAACAGGATGTAGCATAATGTTAGACTATGTAAATGAAGATGTGATGACTGACACACAGAGAAACAGGATGTAGCATAATGTTAGACTATGTAAATGAAGATGTGTTGGCTGACACACAGAGAAACAGGATGTAGCATAATGTTAGACTATGTAAATGAAGATGTGTTGGCTGACACACAGAGAAACAGGATGTAGCATAATGTTAGACTATGTAAATGTTGACGTGATGACTGACACACACCGTAATAGATGTGGATTGTTCCCAAGTGTTACAAAACCAAAGACATACCATAATATGAAATACGCATACATAGAAACTTGAAAACTCCCTCACTGGCCACACCTAAGAGTCCATTCCAGTTATACAGGGCATTCCCCAGGGCTCTATGCTGGACCCCCTACTCTCCATTATCTAGTCCCCTGCCCATTATTAAAACTGCTTCGTCACCTCATATCTGCATGTAATATGCGACTTAATCCACGTCAAGGACCACATTGGAAATAAGTGTTGTTTCATGCTTTAATGTGTCACCCTCTTGGATTGTAGATTTCTATTAGTGGTTGGCAACAATATTGATAATTCAATACCATATTGATATTGTTAGATATGGACATGAACGATGCATGTCATGATATTGTTTTATCCTTTCTAGCCTTTTACTCAAAATCAAACTCACCAAGTGGAGGTCTCTGCAGGTTGAGTTGTTGCTGCACATGTTGCTGGCACAGTCGTCTATGTCCTGCTCACATCTCACACCAGCATAGCCAGGGTTGCACAGGCAGTAGAACCCATCTACCACTAAAAGGAGAGAAATATGTCAATTAGGTATAACTTACAATGTACTATGGATGGATTTGATAGTACATTTCTCTACCTATTCACCCGGTCTTTCTCTACCTCTCTCTACCTATTCACCCTCTTTCAATACCTCTCTCTACCTATTCACCCGGTCTTTCTCTACCTATTCACCCTGTCTTTCTCTACCTCTACCTATTCACCCTGTCTTTCTCTACCTCTCTCTACCTATTCACCCTCTTTCTCTACCTCTCTCTACCTATTCACCCTCTTCCTCTACCTCTCTCTACCTATTCACCCAGTCATTCTCTACCTCTCTCTACCTTTTCACCCTGTATTTCTCTACCTCTCTCTACCTATTCACCCTCTTTCAATACCTCTCTCTACCTATTCACCCTGTTTATTCTCTACCTCCCTCTACCTATTCACCCTCTTCCTCTACCTCTCTCTACCTATTCACCCTCTTTCTCTACCTCTCTCTACCTATTCACCCTGTTTATTCTCTACCTCTCTCTACCTATTCACCCTGTTTATTCTCTACCTCTCTCTACCTATTCACCCTGTTTATTCTCTACCTCTCTCTACCTATTCACCCTGTCTTTCTCTACCTCTCTCTACCTATTCACCCGGTCTTTCTCTACCTCTCTACCTATTCACCCTGTCTTTCTCTACCTCTACCTATTCACCCTGTCTTTCTCTACCTCTCTCTACCTATTCACCCTGTCTTTCTCTACCTCTACCTATTCACCCTGTCTTTCTCTACCTCTACCTATTCACCCTGTCTTTCTCTACCTCCCTCTACCTAGTCAACATCTCTTTCTCTACCTATTACTCTCTCTCTATATATATATATATATATATATATATATATATATATATATATACCTATCTAGTGAAGCCAACATAGTAAATGGACCTGAAAAGGGAAGTGTGAGAGAGAAAGAACTTTTACAAATGTGTCGATTTCAGTGCACCATGTCAGAAATTAAAATCTCCCAGGGCTAATAATCCAATTCCTATTTCTTATTTTCTCTTTATTAATCATTGATGATGTTAAAGAGAGATTCATTGCCATCTCCTTTTCTTACCAAGTCTGTCTCCCAAATGGCACCCATAGGGCTGTGGTCAGAAATAGGGCACTATGTAGAGAATAGAATGCCATTTGGGACAAAGACCACCACAACAGTAGTACACAGTCAGTGGCAGTGACAGGGGTAATTGCGACGGTTCTTCCAGGGGAGTGAATTTATTACAACCCGTAGCCATGGGTCCTTCATTATCCCAAAGATTTACCATGTAATCTATGCTGTCACTCTGTCTTTGGTGTGTGTAGCTGCTATTACTCTCATTAAATGATTTAGGTCATGGGTGGCAGTGGCATTACTCATCCCAGCTGATGGGGCTAGGTGGCTGGGGCTGGGTGACTGCGGCTGGGTGACTGGGGCTGGGTGACTGGGTGGCTGGGTGACTGGGGCTGGGTGACTGGGGCTGGGTGACTGGGTGGCTGGGTGACTGGGGCTGGGTGACTGGGGCTGGGTGACTGGGGCTGGGTGACTGGGGCTGGGTGACTGGGGCTGGGTGACTGGGGCTGGGTGACTGGGGCTGGGTAACTGGGGCTGGGTGACTGGGGCTGGGTGACTGGGGCTGGGTGACTGGGGCTGGGTGACTGGGGCTGGGTAACTGGGGCTGGGTATATAGGGTGGGTATATGGGGCTGGGTAACTGGGGTAGGTATACGGGGCTAGGTGGCTGGGGCTGGGTAGATGGGGCTGTGTGACTAGGGCTGGGTGACTGGGACTGGGTACGGGCTGGGTATATGGGGCTGGGTATATGGGGTGGGTATATGGGTCTGGGTAACTGGGGATAGGTATATGAGGCTGTGTGGCTGGGGCTAGGTATATGGGGTAGGTATACGGGGCTAGGTGGCTGGGGCTGGGTAGATGGGGCTGTGTGACTAGGGCTGGGTGACTGGGGCTGGGTAACTGGGGCTGGGTATATGGGGATAGGTATATGAGGCTGGGTGGCTGGGTAACGGGCTGGGTAACTGGGGCTGGGGCTAGGTAACTGGGGCTGGGTAACTGGGGCTGGGGCTAGGTAACTGGGGCTGGGTAACTGGGGCTGGGTAAATGGGGCTGGGTAAATGGGGCTGGGTAAATGGGGCTGGGTAAATGGGGCTGGGTAAATGGGGCTGGGTAAATGGGGCTGGGTAACTGGGGCTGGGTATATGGGGATAGGTATATGAGGCTGGGTGGCTGGGTAACGGGCTGGGTAACTGGGGCTGGGGCTAGGTAACTGGGGCTGGGTAACTGGGGCTGGGGCTAGGTAACTGGGGCTGGGTAAATGGGGCTGGGTAAATGGGGCTGGGTAAATGGGGCTGGGTAAATGGGGCTGGGTAAATGGGGCTGGGTAAATGGGGCTGGGCAATTAGCACATTTTATGTAAGTGTGTATTTGCGTAATTAGCATTTTTTGTGAGTTTGATATTCAGATTATTTCTAAAAGTGTCACGCCTTGGTCATAGTATTTTGTGTTTTCGTTATATATTTGGTCAGGCCAGGGTGTGACATGGGTTTCTGTGTTGTGTTCCGTATTGGGGTTTTATAGGATTTGGGATTGCTAATGATTAGGGGTGTGTCTAGTTAGGCTTGGCTGCCTGAGGCAGTTCTCAATCAGAGTCAGGTGATTCTCGTGGTCTCTGATTGGGAACCATATTTAGGTAGCCGGGGTTTCACTGTGTATTTTGTGGGTGATTGTTCCTGTCTCTGTGTAGTTTCACCAGATAGGCTGTAATTAGGTTTCACGTTCCGTTTGTTGTTTTGTATTTAAGTATAGTTGTTTCATGTATCGTCATTTCTTCATTAAAGATCATGATTAACCACCACGCTGCATTTCGGTCCGACTCTCTTTCGACAAACGAAGAACGGCGTTACAGAATCACCCACCACATACGGACCGAGCGGCGTGGTAACAGGCAGCGACCGCAGGAAAAGCGAAAGGAGGAATGGACATGGGATGACGTGTTGGATGGCAAAGGTTGTTACACTTGGGAGGAGATACTGGCCGGAAGAGATCGCCTCCCATGGGAACAGGTGGAGGCACTTAGGAGAGCAGAAGCAGCCGGAGATAAGAGCCGACGATACGAGGGAACACGGTTGGCAAGGAAGCCCGAAAAGCAGCCCCAGAAATTTATTGGGGGGGGCTCAGAGGGAGAGTGGATGAGTCAGGTGTCAGACCTGAGCCAACTCTCCCTGTTAATCGTGAAGAGCAGTTGCAGTGGGAGAGGCTGCATCACTTGGAGAATTGGACATGGGAGGAGGAACTGGACGGAAAAGGACCCTGGGCTCAGCGTGGAGAATATCGCCGTCCCAAGGAAGAACTAGAGGCGGCTAAAGCGGAGAGGCGCTGGTATGAAGAGGCAGCACGGCGACGCGGATGGAAGCCTGAGAGTCGGCCCCAAAAATGTATTGGGGGGGGGCTTACAGGGAGTATGGCTATGCCTGGTAGGTGACCTGCGCAAACTCCCTGTGCTTACCGGGGGGGCTAGAGAGACCAGGCAGGCACCGTGTTATGCTAGTGAGCGCACGGTGTCTCCAGTGCGGGTGCATAGCCCGGTATGGTACATACCAGCTCTTCGTATTAGCCGGGCTAGAGTGGGCATCGAGCCAAGTAAGGTTGGGCAGGCTCGGTGCTCAAGAGCTCCAGTGCGCCTGCACGGTCCGGTCTATCCAGAGCCACCTCCACACACCAGTCCTCCGGTAGCAGCTCCCCGCACCAGGCTTCCTGTGCGTGTCCTCGATCCTGTAGCACCAGTTCCAGCACCACGCACCAGGCCTTCTGTGCGCCTCGTCTGTTCAGCGCTATCAGAGCCTTCCTTCCCTCCTGCGCTGTCGGAGTCTCCCGCCTGTTTAGCGCAGCCAGAGCCTTTCTCCTCTCCTGTGCTGCTGGAGTCTCCCGGCTGTTTAGCGCAGCCAGAGACTTTCTCCTCTCCTGCGCTGCCGGAGCCTCCCGGCTGTTTTGCGCTTTCGGAGTCTCCCGCCTGTTCAGCGCAGCCAGCGTTATCCTCCTCTACAGCGCTGCCGGAGCCTCCTGCATGCATGAAGCAGCCAGAGCTGTCAGTCTGCAAAGAGCTGTCAGTCTGCAAGGAGCTGTCAGCCTGCATGGAGCAGTCAGCCTGCATGGAGCAGTCGGAGCTGCCAGTCTGCAGGGAGCTGTCAGTCTGCAAGGAGCTGTCAGTCTGCAAGGAGCTGCCAGTCTGCAGGGTGCTGTCAGCCTGCATGGAGCAGTCAGAGCCGTCAGTCTGCATGAAGCAGCCAGAGCTGTCAGTCTGCAAAGAGCTGCCAGTCTGCAAGGAGCTGTCAGCCTGCATGGAGCAGTCAGAGCTGTCAGTCTGCAAGGAGCTGCCAGTCTGCAGGGAGCTGTCAGTCTGCAAGGAGCTGCCAGTCTGCAGGGTGCTGTCAGCCTGCATGGAGCTGTCAGCCTGCATGGAGCAGTCAGAGCTGTCAGTCTGCATAGAGCAGCTAGATCCGCCAGTCAGCCATGATCTTCTAGATCTGCCAGTCAACCAGATTCTTCCAGATCAGCCTGTCAACCAGAATCTTCCAGATCTGCTAGTCAACCAGAATCTTCCAGATCTGCTAGTCAACCTGAATCTTCCAGATCCGCCAGCCAGCCAGGATCTACCGGAGCCTACTACCTACCTGAGCTTCCTCTCAGTACTGGGCTTCCTCTCAGTACTGGGCTTTCTCTCAGTACTGGGCTTCCCCTCAGTTTCGGGCTGCCCCTCAGTCCCGAGCTGCCCCTCAGTCCCGAGCTGCCCCTCAGTCCCGAGCTGCCCCTCAGTCCCGAGATGCCCTTCAGTCACGAGCTGCTCCTCAGTTCTGTGGGGTTCTGGGTGAGGACTATTAGGCCATGGTCGGCGGCGAGGGTGGATTATCCCAGGACGCGAAGGGGAGGAACTATGACATTTATGGAGTGGGGTCCACGTCCCGAGCCGGAGCCGCCACCATGGACAGACGCCCACCCGGACCCTCCCTATGGTTTTGAGGTGCGTCCGGGAGTCCGCACCTTGGGGGGGGGGGGGGGGGTTCTGTCACGCCTTGGTCATAGTATTTTGTGTTTTCGTTATATATTTGGTCAGGCCAGGGTGTGACATGGGTTTCTGTGTTGTGTTCCGTATTGGGGTTTTATAGGATTTGGGATTGCTAATGATTAGGGGTGTGTCTAGTTAGGCTTGGCTGCCTGAGGCAGTTCTCAATCAGAGTCAGGTGATTCTCGTGGTCTCTGATTGGGAACCATATTTAGGTAGCCGGGGTTTCACTGTGTATTTTGTGGGTGATTGTTCCTGTCTCTGTGTAGTTTCACCAGATAGGCTGTAATTAGGTTTCACGTTCCGTTTGTTGTTTTGTATTTAAGTATAGTTGTTTCATGTATCGTCATTTCTTCATTAAAGATCATGATTAACCACCACGCTGCATTTCGGTCCGACTCTCTTTCGACAAACGAAGAACGCCGTTACAAAAAGGCAAATATCGCAGGAATAGCTTGATGAGTTTTGAGAGCAGTGTGATCATTTTTAAACATTAAATAATAGCTTGTCAGTTAAGAACAAATTCTTATTTACAATGCCAGCCTACTGGGGAACAGTGTGTTAACTGCCTTGTTCAGGGGCAGAATGACAGATTTTTACCTTGTCAGCTCAGGGATTTGATCCAGCAACCTTTCGGTTACTGGCCCAACGCTCTAACCACAAGGCTACCTTCTGCCCCTGTATTGGACATCAGGATGTTATTAAATGTCCTCTGTAGTGGACATCAGGATGTTATTAAATGTCCTCTGTAGTGGACATCAGGATGTTATTAAATGTCCTCTGTAGTGGACATCAGGATGTTATTAAATGTCCCCTGTAGTGGACATCAGGATGTTATTAAATGTCCTCTGTAGTGGACATTAGGATGTTATTAAATGTCCTCTGTAGTGGACATCAGGATGTTATTAAATGATTTCTAATTTTATTTAACCTTTATTAAACTACGGAGAGTCAGTTAAGAACAAATTCTTATTTACAATGACGGCCTAGGAACAGTGGGTTAACTGGCCTAGGAACAGTGGGTTAACTGGCCTAGGAACAGTGGGTTAACTGGCCTAGGAACAGTGGGTTAACTGGCCTGGGAACAGTGGGTTAACTGGCCTGGGAACAGTGGGTTAACTGGCCTAGGAACAGTGGGTTAACTGGTCTAGGAACAGTGGGTTAACTGGCCTAGGAACAGTGGGTTAACTGGCCTAGGAACAGTGGGTTAACTGGCCTAGGAACAGTGGGTTAACTGGTCTAGGAACAGTGGGTTAACTGGTCTAGGAACAGTGGGTTAACTGGTCTAGGAACAGTGGGTTAACTGGTCTAGGAACAGTGGGTTAACTGGCCTGGGAACAGTGGGTTAACTGACCTAGGAACAGTGGGTTAGGAACAGTGGGTTAACTGGCCTAGGAACAGTGGGTTAGGAACAGTGGGTTAACTGGCCTAGGAACAGTGGGTTAACTGGCCTAGGAACAGTGGGTTAACTGGCCTAGGAACAGTGGGTTAACTGGCCTAGGAACAGTGCCTTGTTCAGGGGCAGAAGAACAAATGTTGACCTTGTCAGCTTAGGGATTCGATCTAACAACCTTTCGGTTACTGGCCCAACGCTCTAACCACTAGGCTACCTGCTGTTTACTGGCCCAACGCTCTAACCACTAGGCTACCTACTGGTTACTGGCCCAACGCTCTAACCACTAGGCAACCTGCTGGTTACTGGCCCAACGCTCTAACCACTAGGCTACCTGCTGGTTACTGGCCCAACGCTCTAACCACTAGGCTACCTGCTGGTTACTGGCCCAACGCTCTAACCACTAGGCTACCTGCTGGTTACTGGCCCAACGCTCTAACCGCTAGGCAACCTGCTGGTTACTGGCCCAACGCTCTAACCGCTAGGCTACCTGCTGGTTACTGGCCCAACGCTCTAACCACTAGGCTACCTGCTGGTTACTGGCCCAACGCTCTAACCACTAGGCAACCTGCTGGTTACTGGCCCAACGCTCTAACCACTAGGCTACCTGCTGGTTACTGGCCCAACGCTCTAACCACTAGGCTACCTGCTGGTTACTGGCCCAACGCTCTAACCAGTAGGCTACCTGCTGGTTACTGGCCCAACGCTCTAACCACTAGGCTACCTACTGGTTACTGGCCCAACGCTCTAACCAGTAGGCTACCTGCTGGTTACTGGCCCAGCGCTCTAACCACTAGGCTACCTGCTGGTTACTGGCCCAACGCTCTAACCACTAGGCTACCTGCTGGTTACTGGCCCAACGCTCTAACCACTAGGCAACCTGCTGGTTACTGGCCCAACGCTCTAACCACTATGCTACCTGCTGGTTACTGGCCCAACGCTCTAACCACTAGGCTACCTGCTGGTTACTGGCCCAACGCTCTAACCACTAGGCTACCTGCTGGTTACTGGCCCAACGCTCTAACCACTAGGCAACCTGCTGGTTACTGGCCCAACGCTCTAACCACTAGGCTACCTGCTGGTTACTGGCCCAACGCTCTAACCACTAGGCTACCTGCTGGTTACTGGCCCAGCGCTCTAACCACTAGGCTACCTGCTGGTTACTGGCCCAACGCTCTAACCACTAGGCTACCTGCTGGTTACTGGCCCAACGCTCTAACCACTAGGCTACCTGCTGGTTACTGGCCCAACGCTCTAACCACTAGGCTACCTGCTGGTTACTGGCCCAACGCTCTAACCACTAGGCTACCTGCTGGTTACTGGCCCAACGCTCTAACCACTAGGCTACCTGCTGGTTACTGGCCCAACGCTCTAACCAGTAGGCTACCTGCTGGATACTGGCCCAACGCTCTAACCACTAGGCTACCTGCTGGTTACTGGCCCAACGCTCTAACCACTAGGCTACCTGCTGGTTACTGGCCCAGCGCTCTAACCACTAGGCTACCTGCTGGTTACTGGCCCAACGCTCTAACCACTAGGCTACCTGCTGGTTACTGGCCCAACGCTCTAACCACTAGGCTACCTGCTGGTTACTGGCCCAACGCTCTAACCACTAGGCTACCTGCTGGTTACTGGCCCAACGCTCTAACCACTAGGCTACCTGCTGGTTACTGGCCCAACGCTCTAACCACTAGGCTACCTGCTGGTTACTGGCCCAACGCTCTAACCAGTAGGCTACCTGCTGGATACTGGCCCAACGCTCTAACCACTAGGCTACCTGCTGGTTACTGGCCCAACGCTCTAACCACTAGGCTACCTGCTGGTTACTGGCCCAATGCTCTAACCACTAGGCTACCTGCTGGTTACTGGCCCACCGCTCTAACCACTAGGCTACCTGCTGGTTACTGGCCCAACGCTCTAACCAGTAGGCTACCTGCTGGTTACTGGCCCAACGCTCTAACCACTAGGCTACCTGCTGGTTACTGGCCCAACGCTCTAACCACTAGGCTACCTGCCAATGTGGTTGATATATTTGGAGAATAAACTTGACCTCCATATCTTGTTTTTGTGTGTTTCTTTATGTACTATACTGTGAAAGAGAGGATTTCAACAGTGTGTGGGCAGAGATCTGAAAGAAACACAAAAGAAAAGAATGCGAGGCCACGTCAACTAATGGAAAATGGATCACAGTCCATAAGGATCACAGTTCATAAAGCTTCTGTCACTCCCAATATTCTACATGTGTTTCCCGGTATGTTTCATGTCTCCTGAGAGAGCTGCTAGTTACATTTGACATGACGGACATATTGTATCGACGTGTGTGGCAACGCAATAACCACATATAATACACCTTTTGACCAACCATATGATGTTATGAACAAAAGCCAAATATCTGTTTTTGACAATGACTTTAAAGCACATTTATTTAGAGAAATAACACAGCTTCCATCATGTATCACTTTGGTCATCTATGATCCTTAACCCACACTGGTCATTTGATGTAGGAGTCATCATTTCTGTTGGAGATGGAATACATAGAAGCCTGGATTAATCGCCAGCCAGAGAAGGAAAAACAACATTCTGCCTTGGGGATTTGACTGTGTGTGTGTGTGAGTGTGAGTGTGAGTGTGAGTGTGAGTGTGAGTGTGTGTGAGTGTGTGTGTGTGTGTGTGTGTGTGTGTGTGTGTGTGTGTGTGTGTGTGTGTGTGTGGTGAGATTTCTTTGATTGTATTAAGTCTGAAATGTATCATCCATTATTCAAATTAGGACTCAGCATTGATGAATAATTTATGGTCTCTCAGTGGTTAGGTTACAGAACTCATCAGATGGTCTCTCAGTGGTTAGGTTACAGAACTCAGATGGTCTCTCCGTGGTTAGGTTACAGAACTCAGATGGTCTCTCAGTGGTTAGGTTACAGAACTCAGATGGTCTCTCAGTGGTTAGGTTACAGAACTCAGATGGTCTCTCAGTGGTTAGGTTACAGAACTCATCAGATGGTCTCTCAGTAGTTAGGTTACAGAACTCATCAGATGGTCTCTCAGTAGTTAGGTTACAGAACTCATCAGATGGTCTCTCAGTGGTTAGTTTACAGAACTCATCAGATGGTCTCTCAGTGGTTAGTTTACAGAACTCAGATGGTCTCTCAGTGGTTAGGTTACAGAACTCAGATGGTCTCTCAGTGGTTAGGTTACAGAACTCAGATGGTCCCTCAGTGGTTAGGCTACAGAACTCAGATGGTCTCTCAGTGGTTAGTTTACAGAACTCAGATGGTCTCAGTGGTTAGGTTACAGAACTCATCAGATGGTCTCTCAGTGGTTAGGTTACAGAACTCAGATGGTCTCTCAGTGGTTAGGTTACAGAACTCATCAGATGGTCTCTCAGTGGTTAGGTTACAGAACTCAGATGGTCTCTCAGTGGTTAGGTTACAGAACTCAGATGGTCTCTCAGTGGTTAGGTTACAGAACTCAGATGGTCTCTCAGTGGTTAGGTTACAGAACTCAGATGGTCTCTCAGTGGTTAGGTTACAGAACTCAGATGGTCCCTCAGTGGTTAGGCTACAGAACTCAGATGGTCTCTCAGTGGTTAGGTTACAGAACTCAGATGGTCCCTCAGTGGTTAGGCTACAGAACTGAGATGGTCTCTCAGTGGTTAGGTTACAGAACTCAGATGGTCCCTCAGTGGTTAGGTTACAGAACTCAGATGGTCTCTCAGTGGTTAGGTTACAGAACTCAGATGGTCTCTCAGTAGTTAGGTTACAGAACTCATCAGATGGTCTCTCAGTGGTTAGGTTACAGAACTTATCAGATGGTCTCTCAGTGGTTAGGTTACAGAACTCATCAGATGGTGACCACTGCAGTGCCCTGGATACTTGCCCTGGTCAAAAGTAGTACACTACATAGGGAATAGGGTACATGTGCCATGGTCAAAAGTAGTGGACCCTATAGGGAACAGGGTGTCATTTGGGATGAAGTCATTACCATCAGATGGAATAACTCCAGTCTCATAACGCTCCTTATTAGTCACAGTGGTGGTGACCCACTGGAACAGTACCTGTCAGAAAGCAAGTGAGCTAAAACAACTGTGATGCACAAGGTATGAGTAGGGGTGGGGTGAGAGAGAGGGGGAGGGAGGGGGGAGAGAGACATATAGACAGAGAGGGAGGGAGAGAGATCAATAGAGAGAGAGAAATAGTGAGAAAGAGAGAGAGAAATAGAGCGAGAGAGAGAAATAGAGAGAGAAATAGAGAAATAGAAAAATAGAGACAGAGAAATAGAGCGAGAGAGAGAAATAGAGCGAGAGAGAGAGAAATAGAGAGAGAAATAGAGAAATAGAAAAATAGAGACAGAGAGAAATAGAGCGAGAGAGAGAAATAGAGCGAGAGAGAGAAATAGAGCGAGAGAGAGAAATAGAGCGAGAGAGAGAGAGAGAAATAGAGCGAGAGAGAGAGTTAAATAGAGAGAGAGATAGAGTTAAATAGAGAGAGAGATAGAGTTAAATAGAGAGAGAGAGAGAGAGAGAGTTAAATAGAGAGAGAGAGAGAGAGTTAAATAGAGAGAGAGAGAGAGAGAGTTAAATAGAGAGAGAGAGAGAGTTAAATAGAGAGAGAGAGAGAGAGAGTTAAATAGAGAGAGAGAGAGAGTTAAATAGAGAGAGAGAGAGAGAGAGTTAAATAGAGAGAGAGAGAGTTAAATAGAGAGAGAGAGAGAGAGAGTGTGTGTGGGGGTGTTTTTAGATGTGTTAGCTGGGGCCTATCTCTGAGTGGTTATTAAACGTGTTTGTGACATGTGGGCTGATGATTCTCGCTATAGGGCTGTAGTGGTGTGTGTCTCACCATCGTAGCAGAAGCCGTGAAGGCAGGGGTTGGAGCTGCACTCGTCCATGTTGATCTCACAGCGGGGGCCTGTGAAGCCACGTCGACAGCGACAGCGGAAACCCAGAGGGAAATGGACCTGATCAGGTTCCTCTACACACTCAGCACCGTTCTCACAGGGGTTGTTGGCCTCACAGGGGAGGAACTCACAGTTCCTACCTATAGTAGGAGGTAGTGGGAGCAGGGCCCAGCAACCAGCAGGGGTGGGGGGAGAGACACACAAAGTCAGACATAGAACTCACAGTTCCTACTACTAGTATGGTAGGAAGAGCAGAGCCCAAGAATGAATAGGCAAACAGGACGAGTGAGAAACATTTTCAGATGGACATCATTTCTTCCGACATACTGTAGGATGAGCAGCAGACAACAACAAATAGGCAGATGGAGAGAGAAGATCAGGCAGGTCACCTGTCATACAAGCCACTATTCGACGTCCATCCATGCCTGAGGACGTTGGGAGGTGATATGGAAACCGACCACTAGGGGCAACAGTGAGCTCTGTTACCTTCAAATAGGCTTTGGTTTTGCTAGGGCGTTGTGGATGGGGATGGTTCCAAAGGTTGAATGATCGAATCAAGTGATAGAAAGTCCAGCGATACTGGCCTTTATCAATGGTAAGCATCTGCCTCTGTTTCTAAAGGTTGAATGTTTAAATCCAGTGATAGAAAGTTAGTTTTGATATTTAAGCCAATCCCAAACCTGAACCCGACCTTAACTATTCAGAGTTCATGTCTAATCTTAAGAATCCAGAGTTAATTTCTAAACTTTTTTTTATTTTGATGTTTGGAACAACTTCTAAATTTGACGTTTTTAGAAATATGGATGAACGTCTAATTCTGACGCGAGACTGTGATAGCTAGTTGGAGAAACCGGTGACAGACAGACAAGGTAGAGCAGCAGCCAGCAACAAACATGCAGACAGAGAGAAACAGTGTCAGACAGAGAAGGTAGAGCAGCGGCCAGCAACAAACAGGCAGACAGAGAGAAACAGTGTCAGACAGAGAAGGTGGAGCAGCGCCCAGCAACAAACAGGCAGACAGAGAGAAACAGTGTCAGACAGAGAACGTAGAGCAGCGGCCAGCAACAAACAGGCAGACAGAGAGAAACAGTGTCAGATAGAGCAGCAGCCAACAACAAACAGGCAGACAGAGAGAAACAGTGTCAGACAGAGAAGGTAGAGCAGCGCCCAGCAACAAACAGGCAGACAGAGAAGGTAGAGCAGCGGCCAGCAACAAACATGCAGACAGAGAGAAACAGTGTCAGACAGAGAAGGTGGAGCAGCGCCCAGCAACAAACAGGCAGACAGAGAGAAACAGTGTCAGACAGAGAACGTAGAGCAGCGGCCAGCAACAAACAGGCAGACAGAGAGAAACAGTGTCAGATAGAGCAGCAGCCAACAACAAACAGGCAGACAGAGAGAAACAGTGTCAGACAGAGAAGGTAGAGCAGCGGCCAGCAACAAACAGGCAGACAGAGAGAAACAGTGTCAGACAGAGACGGTAGAGCAGCGGCCCGCAACAAACAGGTAGACAGAGAGAAACAGTGTCAGACAGAGAAGGTAGAGCAGCGGCCAGCAACAAACAGGCAGACAGAGAGAAACAGTGTCAGACAGAGAAGGTAGAGCAGCGCCCAGCAACAAACAGGCAGACAGAGAAGGTAGAGCAGCGGCCAGCAACAAACATGCAGACAGAGAGAAACAGTGTCAGACAGAGAAAGTGGAGCAGCGCCCAGCAACAAACAGGCAGACAGAGAGAAACAGTGTCAGACAGAGAACGTAGAGCAGCGGCCAGCAACAAACAGGCAGACAGAGAGAAACAGTGTCAGATAGAGCAGCAGCCAACAACAAACAGGCAGACAGAGAGAAACAGTGTCAGACAGAGAAGGTAGAGCAGCGGCCAGCAACAAACAGGCAGACAGAGAGAAACAGTGTCAGACAGAGACGGTAGAGCAGCGGACCGCAACAAACAGGTAGACAGAGAGAAACAGTGTCAGACAGAGAAGGTAGAGCAGCGGCCAGCAACAAACAGGCAGACAGAGAGAAACAGTGTCAGACAGACATAGAAGTTCATTGTTGTACACAATTGCTCCCTGGTGCATAAAATAAACACATTCTCAAATGTATTTCAGGTCATCTGTGTAATAAATGAATGAATTTTGAATGAAATGAACAATACATAACTGAACAGGGAGTGGGGACAATAGATAACTGAACAGGGAGTGGGGACAATAGATAACTGAACAGGGAGTGGGGACAATAGATAACTGAACAGGGAGTGGGGACAATAGATAACTGAACAGGGAGTGGGGACAATAGATAACTGAACAGGGAGTGGGGACAATAGATAACTGAACAGGGAGTGGGGACAATAGATAACTGAACAGGGAGTGGGGTCAATACATAACTGAACAGGGAGTGGGGACAATAGATAACTGAACAGGGAGTGGGGACAATACATAACTGAACAGGGAGTGGGGACAATACATAACTGAACAGGGAGTGGGGACAATAGATAACTGAACAGGGAGTGGGGACAATAGATAACTGAACAGGGAGTGGGGACAATAGATAACTGAACAGGGAGTGGGGACAATACATAACTGAACAGGGAGTGGGGACAATAGATAACTGAACAGGGAGTGGGGACAATAGATAACTGAACAGGGAGTGGGGACAATAGATAACTGAACAGGGAGTGGGGACAATACATAACTGAACAGGGAGTGGGGACAATAGATAACTGAACAGGGAGTGGGGACAATACATAACTGAACAGGGAGTGGGGAATGACTATGACAAACTGTATGTCCCTGGTTGACACCACTGACTGTCTGCTTTATGATGGTGCCAATATACTGGATAATATGGGGAGCTAATACATTTACTGCTAATTAGTCAATCATTAACATTTCATTTGTACCAATGCTTAGTAACGTCTCAAACTCCCTCTGGTGTGACCACAGATCTCAAATGCTGAAGGTTTCTGATCTTTTGAATGCTATATCTGAAATAAAAACGTAAATAAAAATCTTATAATTACCTAAATAATGCAAAGAAATGTACTTTTTTGAGAATAATGGAAGTATTTCTTAGGAGAAAATATGTAAATGACCTAATAAACGTGTTTTTACTGAAAACGGTAAAAAAAAAGAAGGTTTTATTGTGAAATTCAGTTTAGCACTAAGGATGCATCTCAAATAGCACCCTATTCCTTATGTAGTACACTACTGTTGCTTCCCTATGTAGTAGTACACTATATATGGAATAGGGTTCCATTTGGTATGAACATCTTGGAGTCACTTTCAAAACTCCTTGTTCACAACAATAAAACAGACTATATTGACACAATCATGCACCTCTTCAATCACGTGAATAGTAGCAACACTATGCTCGTGACTGTTTTCTCAGAGGGAAAGTTGAGTTGTTATCAAGTAATCAAGGAAAGTTACATTTTTATCGCCAGAGCAAACAATAGACATTTACAAGAAGACGCACACATCACTCCTACAAAGCAGAATAACAAGCCAGAAAACTCCACTCAGGCCTAAAATAATAGCTAGCTGGAAGAACCAGCATGCCAAAAGCTCAGTATCAAAACACGTGTTGATGAAAGCGCACTCTTGGAAAACAATGTACATAAGAAAACATATGAACAAGGCAAAGTGTTTTCAACAAAGACAGTTAGAAAACATATGAACAAGGCAAAGTGTTTTCAACAAAGACAGTTAGAAAACATATGAACAAGGCAAAGTGTTTTCAACAAAGACAGTTAGAAAACATATGAACAAGGCAAAGTGTTTTCAACAAAGACAGTTAGAAAACATATGAACAAGGCAAAGTGTTTTCAACAAAGACAGTTAGAAAACATATGAACAAGGCAAAGTGTTTTCAACAAAGACAGTTAGAAAACATATGAACAAGGCAAAGTGTTTTCAACAAAGACAGTTAGAAAACATATGAACAAGGCAAAGTGTTTTCAACAAAGACAGTTAGAAAACATATGAACAAGGCAAAGTGTTTTCAACAAAGACAGTTAGAAAACATATGAACAAGGCAAAGTGTTTTCAACAAAGACAGTTAGAAAACATATGAACAAGGCAAAGTGTTTTCAACAAAGACAGTTAGAAAACATATGAACAAGGCAAAGTGTTTTCAACAAAGACAGTTAGAAAACATATGAACAAGGCAAAGTGTTTTCAACAAAGACAGTTAGAAAACATATGAACAAGGCAAAGTGTTTTCAACAAAGACAGTTAGAAAACATATGAACAAGGCAAAGTGTTTTCAACAAAGACAGTTAGAAAACATATGAACAAGGCAAAGTGTTTTCAACAAAGACAGTTAGAAAACATATGAACAAGGCAAAGTGTTTTCAACAAAGACAGTTAGAAAACATATGAACAAGGCAAAGTGTTTTCAACAAAGACAGTTAGAAAACATATGAACAAGGCAAAGTGTTTTCAACAAAGACAGTTAGAAAACATATGAACAAGGCAAAGTGTTTTCAACAAAGACAGTTAGAAAACATATGAACAAGGCAAAGTGTTTTCAACAAAGACAGTTAGAAAACATATGAACAAGGCAAAGTGTTTTCAACAAAGACAGTTAGAAAACATATGAACAAGGCAAAGTGTTTTCAACAAAGACAGTTAGAAAACATATGAACAAGGCAAAGTGTTTTCAACAAAGACAGTTAGAAAACATATGAACAAGGCAAAGTGTTTTCAACAAAGACAGTTAGAAAACATATGAACAAGGCAAAGTGTTTTCAACAAAGACAGTTAAAAAACATGAGCCAAGCAATGAACAGTGTGAATAAATGACAACACGAAAATGGCACCCTATTCCTTATTTAGTGCACTACTTTTGACCAGGGACTATAGATAATATAGGTAATATGGTGCCATTTGGGACACAGAGGTTTTTGGGAAGAGCATCATTTCCATGCAAGCTTGACATATCAAAACAAGTAGTTATCTTTCCTACCTCTGATAATTTCTGCAAGATGATTTTATTTTTTTTAAAGGCAGGGAAAAGTACATGATTACAAAACTGGAACAGCATGAAGTAAAGATATTTAAAGATCTACCATGGCACTGAACTCAGTAGGTCTCAGTTTTCAAACTTGGTGAAAGCATAAAACATGTCATTAGAGGGTTGAAAAATGTGTTGAGCTATCCACAGAGATCCTATAAAATGTGTAATTCTATAGAGCCATCTACCGTGGCACTGAACTCCGTCTTCAACCCTGGTGAAACCATAGAACATGTCACGACCAGTACTAGCTACAGTATATAAAACATATTGTCAAAAGAAAGACAGGATATGTAAACATGCAGAGGAGTGGGGTCACGGCCAGGGTCAGCCATTATCAACGGGTTAACCCTTGTGGGAGTTGGCCCATATGGATAGGGCTAAATGCAATCGTTAGAGAAATATGAAAAGCATATGCATAAGCATGGTAGCAAATGAAAGGAAACAGTTTGGAGATTATGGGAAAATGATTAGACCAAAGTTGAAGACACAACAGTTCACCTGAAACAAGACTGTATCCAAACATCACACTGTTGATTTGATGTGCAGTTTACATTTACTGTACTTTTCTCCGCATTTGTTGATAACGACATCCTGTTGTAATGATGTCGTTATCAACCAGTTTTACCCACCAGCTTGTGTTCATGCTTCTGATTCTACTGCAGGATCAGGACAAACTGAGGTCAGTGACCAGTGATTCATCATAGTACAGTATGCTGAGGAGGCAAAGCTGTGGGCTATCAGTGATCATAGTACAGTATGCTGAGGAGGCAAAGATGTGGGCTATCAGTGATCATAGTAGAGTATGCTGAGGAGGCAAAGCTGTGGGCTATCAGTGATCATAGTACAGTATGCTGAGGAGGCAAAGCTGTGGGCTATCAGTGATCATAGTACAGTATGCTGAGGAGGCAAAGCTGTGGGCTATCAGTGTTATGCAACCTTAGCCTGGACCCAGATCTCTTTGGGTTGTATAGCCAACTCCGACGGGAGTGTCGACCATAGCATTTGTAGGGCCCAGTGTACAATGACCCCCTCTCCTATATACAACTCCCACAGCCAGTGTTTCAGGACCAGACAAGGCAGAGATTGTAGCTGCACACTGGTCACAATTCTGACTCGTGCCCTTTACCACTGTAGCTCCAAAAGGACAACATCAAAGCAAATTTTTTTGTCCCATGAGCCGAATACAACACACAGTGAAATGCTTACTTACAAGCCCTTAACCAAAGTTTTAAGAAAAAACTTGTTTAAATAAGGAAGAGATAACAATAACAAATAATTAAAGAGCAGCAGTAAATAACAATAGCGGGGCTTTATACAGGGGGTACCGGTCCAGAGTCAATGTGGAGGCTATATACAGGGGGTACCGGTCCAGAGTCAATGTGGAGGCTATATACAGGGGGTACCGGTACAGAGTCAATGTGGAGGCTATATACAGGGGGTACCGGTACAGAGTCAATGTGGAGGCTATATACAGAGGGTACCGGTACAGAGTCAACGTGGAGGCTATATACAGGGTGTTACGGTACAGAGTCAATGTGGAGGCTATATACAGGGGGTACCGGTACAGAGTCAATGTGGAGGCTATATACAGGGGGTACCGGTACAGAGTCAATGTGGAGTCTATATACAGGGGGTACCGGGACAGAGTCAATGTGGAGGCTATATACAGGGGGTACCGGTACAGAGTCAATGTGGAGGCTATATACAGGGGGTACCGGTACAGAGTCAATGTGGAGGCTATATACAGGGGGTACCGGTACAGAGTCAATGTGGAGGCTTTATACAGGGGGGTGCCGGTACAGAGTCAATGTGGCGGCTTTATACAGGGGGTACCGGTACAGAGTCAATGTGGCGGCTTTATACAGGGGGTACCGGTACAGAGTCAATGTGGAGGCTATATACAGGGGGTGCCGGTACAGAGTCAATGTGGCGGCTTTATACAGGGGGTACCGGTACAGAGTCAATGTGGAGGCTATATACAGGGGGTACCGGTACAGAGTCAACGTGGAGGCTATATACAGGGGGTACCAGTACAGAGTCAATGTGGAGGCTATATACAGGGGGTACCGGTACAGAGTCAATGTGGAGGCTATATACAGGGGGTGCCGGTACAGAGTCAATGTGGAGGCTATATACAGGGGGTGCCGGTACAGAGTCAATGTGGCGGCTTTATACAGGGGGTACCGGTACAGAGTCAATGTGGAGGCTATATACAGGGGGTACCGGTACAGAGTCAACGTGGAGGCTATATACAGGGGGTACCGGTACAGAGTCACTGCGGAGCATCGATGACGTGGTAATTGAGGTAATATGTGCTTGTACGTTGAGTTATTAAAGTGACTATGCATAGATAATAACAGAGAATAGCAGCAGCGTAGAAGGGGGGTGGGGCAATGCAAATATTCTGGGTAGCCATTTGAATAGCTGTTCAGGAGTCTTATGGCTTGGGGGTAGAAGCTGTTTAGAAGTTTCTTGGACCTAGACTTGGAAGCCGTGCAACCGCAACACCAGGCAGCGATGCAACCTGTCAGGACGCACTCGGTGGTCACGTTGATCACGTTGAGGGAGAGGTTTTTGTCCTTGAACCATATGGTCAGGTCTCTGGCCTCCCTATAGGCTGTCTCATCGCTGTCGGTGATCAGGCTGTTGTGTCATCAGCAAACTTGATGGTGTTGGAGTCATGCCTGGCCATGCAGTTATGAGTGAACAGGGAGTACAGGAGGAGACCAAGCATGCACCCCTGAGGAGCCCCTGTGTTGAGGATCAGCGTGGTGGATGTTTTGTTACCCTTACCACCTGGAGGCAGCCCGTCGAAGTCCAGGATCCAGTTGCAGAGGGAGGTGTTTAGTCCAAGAGTCTTTAGCTTTGAGGGCACTATGGTGTTGAGCGCTGAGCCTGCATTCAACGACTTGCCTGCATTCTCACATAGGTGTTTTTAAAAATATATCTATATTTATCTAACCTTTATTTAACTAGGCAAGTCAGTTAAGAACACATTCTTATTTACAAAGACGGCCTACAGGGAACAGTGGGGTTAACTGCCTTGCTCAGGAGCAGAACGACAGCTCGGGGATTCGATCCAGCAACCTTTCGGTTACTTACCCAACGCTCTAGCCACTAGGCTACCTGCCGTGTTAATTTTGTCCAGGTGTGGAAGGGCAGTGTGGAGTGCCATAGAGATTGCATCATTGGTATGCAAATTGGAGTGGGTCTAGGGTTTCTGGGATAATGGCATTGATGTGAGCCCTGACCAGCCTTCCAATGCATTTCATGGCTACAGACGTGAGTGCTACGGGTCGGTAGTCATTTAGGCAGGTTACCTTAGTGTTCTTGGGCACAGAGACCAAGTAAACATTCCCACTCTGGTGCTGACACCCCACTGAGAGTTCCTGCTCCTTAATCACAGCCACCACACAAATGGTAATCAAAACTGGATTAGGCCAACTTGGATGTCTGTTTGATTTCCATAATAGTAGCAAGCTACTCAAGTCAATGTTGCACGCATCAAGTTTTTATGTCACATGCACAAGTACAAGGACATGCCTTTCTTGCAAGCTTTTATCCCAACAATGCAGTTAATCGATATCAATGTAGTACGCATCAAGTAAGGTACAACAAAAACACAGGAAATAAGAAGAATATGAGAAAGTAGGTATGCTATATACATGGTCAATTCCAATACCACAGTTACAATTCTAACTAGACAAGTCAGTTAAGAACAAATTCTTATTTACAATGACGGCCTACACCGGCCAAACCCTCCCAGACGACACTGGGCCAACTGCCCTATGTGCAGGGATACTGGAGGTAGATATGTACAGTACCAGTCAAAAGTTTGGACACACCTACGTTTGTTTTGTTTACTATTTCTACATTGTAGAATAATAGTGAAGACATCAAAACTATGAAATAACACCTATGGAATAATGTAGTAACCAAAAAAGTGTTAAACAAATATAATTTAGAACAAATATATTTTAGATTACAGATCCTTCAAAGTAGCCACCCTTTGCCTTGTAGACAGCTTTGCACACTTTCGGCATTCTCTCAACCAGCTTCATGAGGAATGCTTTTCCAATAGTCTTGAAGGAGTTCCCACATATGCTGAGCACTTGTTGGCTGCTTTTCCTTCAGTCTGCGGTCCAACTCATCCCAAACCCTTTCAATTGGGTTGAGGTTGGGTGATTGTGGAGGCCAGGTCATCTGATGCAGCACTCCTGCATGCAGCACACAAAGAAACTGCAGTTGGAACCAAAAATCTCAAATTTGGACTCATCAGAACAAAGAACAGATTTCCACCGGTCTAATGTCCATTGCTCTTTGCTTATTTGAGCTGTTCTTGCCATAATTTGAGCTGTTATTACCAAATAGGGATATCTTCTGTATACCATCCCTACCTTGTCACAACACAACTGATTGGCTCACATTCCTCAATTACATTTTTAACAAGGCACACCTGTTTATTGAAAGGCATTCTAGGTGACTACCTCATGAAGCTGGCTGAGAGAATGCCAAGCGTGTGCAAACCTGTCATCAAGGGTGTTTAATTTGAAGAATCTAAAATCTAAAATATATTTTGATTTGTTTAACACTTTTTTGGGTTGCTACATGATTCCATATATGTTATTTCATAGTCTTCACTATTATTCTACAATGTTGAAAATAGTCAGAATAAAGAAAAACCCTAGAATGAGTAGGTGTGTCCAAACTTTTGACTTGGGGAAACGTGACTGGGCATCAGGATATATGATAAACAAAGTAGCAGCAGCGTATATGATGATTGTATGTGAGTGTGCGTGTTATATGTGTGTGAGCAAATGAAATGAGTGTAGTGTCAGTGTGTGTGAGTGAGTGAGTGTGTAGCGTGTTGTCCACAGGAGACATGGCAATAAAATATTGCCTTTTGTCAAGATTGAAGATTGTCAAGTCTTTTTCCACACACACAACTGTTGCTATGGCACCACCACCTACACTACATGGCCAGAGGTAAGTAGACAGCCCGTCAAATGAGTGGATTCAGCTATTTCAGCCACACACGTTGCTGACAGGTGTATAGAATCGAGCACACAGCCATGCAATCTCTATAGACAAACATTGGCAGTAGAATGGCCTTACTGAAGAGCTCAGTGACTTTCAACGTGTCACCATTATAGGATACCTCTTTTCAAACAAGTCAGTTCGTCAATTTCTGCCCTGCTAGAGCTGTCCCTGGCAACTGTAAGTGCTGTTATTGTGGAGTGGAAACGTCTATGAGCAACAACGGCTCAGCCGTGAAGTAGAAACACCTAGAAGCAACAACGGCTCAGCCGTGAAGTGGAAACATCTAGGAGCAATAGCGGCTCAGCCGTGAAGTGGAAACATCTAGGAGCAATACCGGCTCAGCCATGAAGTGGACGTCCTGGATCTGAACCTTCAAAATGAGCTTCAGGAAGTCGACTGCTGTTGGGGTAAGTTTCTCAAAAACAAGTGAAACAAAAAAATGTATCTGTAACCTTCTATAACATGTAATTTACATCAAAAAGAAATAGTGAAATTCTCCTTTAAGCATTGCTGTGGACATAGAACATCCAATGTTGTTGCTTTTCTATTAAAATGTGTGATTTTGAGACCAAACAAAACGGAATTTGGTGAAAACTTCAACAGATTTTATAGGGCACTAGTTGTCTAAGGCTATACAGCACTAAGATAGACAACACATTAGTAGAGACCAAGGCTATACAGCACTAAGACAGACAACATTAGTAGAGACCAAGGCTATACAGCACTAAGACAGACAACACATTAGTAGAGACCAAGGCTACACAGCACTAAGACAGACAACATTAGTAGAGACCAAGGCTATACAGCACTAAGACAGACAACATTAGTAGAGACCAAGGCTATACAGCACTAAGACACAACACATTAGTAGAGACCAAGGCTATACAGCATTAAGACACAACACATTAGTGGGAACCAAAGCTATACAGCACTAAGACACAACACATTAGTGGGGACCAAGGCTACACAGCATTAAGACACAACACATTAGTAGAGACCAAGGCTATACAGCACTAAGACACAACACATTAGTAGAGACCAAGGCTATACAGCACTAAGACACAACACATTAGTGGGGACCAAGGCTACACAGCACTAAGACACAACACATTAGTGGGGACCAAGGCTAGGAGAAATAGACACACCATCTGGAGGATTAGCAATGGGTTTCATCTTCTTTGTCGAGCATCGCCACAACCAGAGAATGAAGCCTTACTAATGTTGCTGAAGACTGCAGCAGAATGAGTTCAGGCAGGTGAGAGAGGGACGCTCAGGGAGGTTAATTAACTTTGGTGATCGTCCCCATTCCCTCAGTGTGCATTACCTTTCAAAAATGGGGACACATGCACACAGTGACACGCACGCAGGAACACACACACACACACACACACACACACACACACACACACACACACACACACACACACACACACACACACACACACACACACACACACCCTCTCAGTGTTCATTACCTTTGAATGGAGCCACACACTGACAGTGGTAATTGCCAGGCTGGTCAATGCAAGTGGCTCCGTTCTTGCAGGGAGAAGAGGCACACTCGTCAATGTCGAACTCACACCCAGCGCCTTTGATACAAACAACAACATAAACAAATAAATAAGTCATGTTTTTAGGGGTCAGTGAGACTAGTAGCAGGCCTACGTCCCAAATGGCACCCTATTCCATATATAGTGCACTACTTTTGACCAGAGGCATATGGGTCCAAAAGCAGTGCACTATGAAGGGATCAAGGTGCCATTTGGGATGCAAACCAGGACAGTTAATAATCTCTTCGGTTGGACACAGGAAACAGGATCTAATGAGCCCATGGAGCAGTAACTAACTGTGTATCTTCTGTCTTCACTCCTCATCAGTTAGTCAGAGAACACAACAAATGGTTGCATCCCAAATGGTATCCTATTCCTTATACGGCGCACTACCAGGGTCCAGCACTATGTAGGGAACAGGATGCTGTTTGGGACGCTGTCGACGTGTGATGTGCTTTGTCCAGACTACAGGCATGTAAACATCCCTTTACTCACTCCTCTCCCCTGGGGTTGGCAGATCTATTTCATTAAGGTGTTTCACCCATAGGAATCTATTTCCATTGTTCCACCGCTGCCTAGCAACACTAGAGTTCAAAATATAGATTGTAGTTGCCAGTGTACCTAAGCAGCACGTTGTTGAAGACGTACACTGGAAAACAATCAAACTACACAGGCATCTTTGTCTGTAGACGATACCGCCCACGGACACAAACTTCTGTGTGAAGGATTTTCTTGGTGAAAATCTACCAGTGAGGCTATGGTAAAGCATGAATATGGCTATGCAGATTAGAATAGAATAGAGCCTACTATAGTTTGCTAAAATAAAGCTACAAGATTCAAATTCAGTAGGTTATATTGTCAATGCTTGTTTAGTTCAGTATGCATTAATTCATTAAAATTCAGTAAGTTAGATGCACTGACCAGTAAAGCCAGGTAGACAGACACATTCATAGCCATTGGCCAGGTCCAAACACGTGCTATTGTGTCTGCATGGCCCTGACAGACACTCATCAATGTTGATTTCACAGTAGTCACCTGTAGGGAAAGACAATGAAAGAGGAAGGAACAGTTTCATGAAAACTCCCATTCCTACCAATTATAAACCAAGTGTTAAAAAGAATCCCCTTTACAAGTGAAATCTTAAAAGCCTCCGAGCTATCCACCTTCTGAACTAAAAATAAAAGAGAGAAACTCGGTTCAAGATGGGTTACTAAAATATGGATCCCTCGATTTGCATATATTCATCTAGTTAACTCAGACAATTTCCTAACAATTCAGATTGAAATGAACTGAGAAATAATAGAGAGACCTCTCGTCTGACATTAGATAAATTATCCCTTATGTTTTCAATATAACCTTACATGACCCAGCACGGTCCCAAATGGCACCCTATTCCCTTATAGTGCACTACTTTTGACCAGAGCAGTGATAAGCTAACCGGGGCTCTGGTCAAACGTAATGCACATTAAGGGAATAGGGTGCCATTTGGGACACAACCCAGTGTATTGAACATAATGAACATTGACATAGTTATAATGGTTGTACACCTCTCGTACAGGACAGCATTAATTTACATGCATATAGGAATATTAGCATAGCTAATTACACAGTGGATTGCTATAGGCTGTCAAGTTATATTGTTTTAATTGACTTTGCTTGACTTCACTTCGTAAAACAGACCTCAACAAAGGTGTTGGTGGTGTTTCTGTTACTGAACTGCTACGTGATCACAACTGGTGTCAGTGGTGTTTCTGTTATTGAACTGCTACGTGATCACAACTGGGGTCAGTGGTGTTTCTGTTATTGAACTGCTACGTGATCACAACTGGTGTCAGTGGTGTTTCTGTTATTGAACTGCTACGTGATCACAACTGGGGTCAGTGGTGTTTCTGTTACTGAACTGCTACGTGATCACAACTGGTGTCAGTGGTGTTTCTATTATTGAACTGCTACGTGATCACAACTGGTGTCAGTGGTGTTTCTGTTATTGAACTGCTACGTGATCACAACTGGGGTCAGTGGTGTTTCTGTTATTGAACTGCTACGTGATCACAACTGGGGTCAGTGGTGTTTCTGTTATTGAACTGCTACGTGATCACAACTGGGGTCAGTGGTGTTTCTGTTATTGAACTGCTACGTGATCACAACTGGGGTCAGTGGTGTTTCTGTTATTGAACTGCTACGTGATCACAACTGGGGTCAGTGGTGTTTCTGTTATTGAACTGCTACGTGATCACAACTGGGGTCAGTGGTGTTTCTGTTATTGAACTGCTACGTGATCACAACTGGGGTCAGTGGTGTTTCTGTTATTGAACTGCTACGTGATCACAACTGGTGTTGTGTTCCCCACAATAAGTTGGGTGAATTTTGGCCCATTCCTCCTGACAGAGCTGGTGTAACCGAGTCAGGTGTGTAGGCCTCCTTGCTCGGCACACGCAGTTTCAGTTCTGCCCCCAAATCTTCGATAGGATTGAGGTCAGGGCTTTGTGATGGCCACTCCAATACCTTGACTTTGTTATCCTGAAGACATTTTGCCACAACTTTGGAAGTACGCTTGGGGTCATTGTCCATTTGGAAGAACCATTTGTGACCAAGCTTCAACTGATGTCTTGAGATGTTGCTTCAATATATCCACATAATGTTCCTGCCTTATGATGCCATCTATTTTCTGAAGTGCACCAGTCCCTCCTGCAGCAAAGCACCCCCACAACATGATGCTGCCATCCCCATGCTCACTTGTTCCCCCAAACATAACGATGGTCATTATGGCCAAACAGTTCTATTTTTGTTTCATCAGACCAGAGAAAACTTTTCTCCAAAAAGTACATTCTTTGTCCCCATGTGCAGTTGCAAACCGCAGTCTGGCTTTTCTTAATGGCGGTTTTGGAGCAGTGGCTCTTTCCTTGCTGAGCGGCCTTTCAGGTTATGTCGATATAGGACTCTTTTATTGTGGACATAGATACTTTTGTACCTGTTTCCTACAGCATCTTCACAAGGTCCTTTGCTGTTTTTCTGGGATTGATTTGGACGTTTCGCAGCAAAGTACATTCATCTCTAGGAGACAGAATGTATCTGAGCGGTATGATGGCTGCGTGGTCCCATGGTGTTTATACTTGCGTACTATTGTTTGTTCAGATGAATGTGGTACCTTCAGGTGTTTGGAAATTGCTCCCGAGGATGAACTAGACTTGTGAAGGTCTACAATCTTTTCTGAGGTCTTGGCTGATTTCTTTTGATTTTCCCATGATGTCAAGCAAAGAGGCAAGGAGTTTGAAGGTAGGCCTTGAAATACATCCACAGATACACCTCTAATAGACTCAAATGATGTCAATTAGCCTATTAGAAGCTTCTAAAACCATTACATGTTCTGGAATTTTCCAAGCTGTTTAAAAGGCACAGTCAACTTAGTGTATGTAAACTTCTGACCCACTGGAATTATGATACAGTGAATTATAAGTGAAATAATCTGTCTGTAAACAATTGTTGGAAAAATTACTTGTGTCATGCACAAAGTAGATGTCCTAACTGACTTGCCAAAACTAGAGTTTGTTAACAAGAAATTTGTGGTTGAAAACCGAGTTTTAATGACTCCAACCTAAGTGTATGTAAACTTCCGACTTCAACTGTACATAGTGCATTACAGCATATACAGCCTCCCAAACTTACAGGAGGGTACAGTGGTTCCTCCTTTAAAAGTTACAAACTTGCCCCGCGGGACTTAGAGGTACCCAGCGACACAGCTTCATGGCTCCAGACCCGGCTTCATGGCTCCAGACCCGGCTTCATGGCTCCAGACCCGGCTTCATGGCTCCAGACCCTGCTTCATTGCTCCAGACACGGCTTCATGGCTCCAGACACGGCTTCATGGCTCCAGACCCGGCTTCATGGCTCCAGACCCGGCTTCATGGCTCCAGACCCGGCTTCATGGCTCCAGACCCGGCTTCATGGCTCCAGACCCGGCTTCATGGCTCCAGACCCGGCTTCATTGCTCCAGACCCGGCTTCATTGCTCTCATTTTGGGTTTTTATAGGTTTTTATATGACCAATCATATCGAGTGGTTCCAATGACGATTTTTGACGCGTGTCACGCCCTGACCATAGAGCGCCTTGTTTATTCTCTATTTGGTTAGGTCAGGGTGTGACTTGGGTGGGCAAATCTATGTTTCTATTTCTTTGTTGGCCTAGTATGGTTCCCAATCAGAGGCAGCTGTTTATGGTTCTCTCTGATTGGGGATCATACTTAGGCAGCCCTTTCCCACCTTAGATTGTGGGATCTTGATATTGTATAGGTGCTGTGTAGCCTGCAGAACTTTACATTTGTTTTGGATTTTGTTGTTTTTCGGTGTTCATTTTTAATAAAGTAAGATGTTCGCCTACGACGCTGCACCTTGGTCTCCTCATTCTAACGAACTTAACAACGCGAGCCACCCTTGCCTTGTGTCGTTCTTCAAAAAAGATGGCTGACAAAACATTATGGTGGAACCAGATGTAAGTTGTTATAATGTCATAACGAGTCAAGCCAAAAATGTACAATTGAGAGGAATATGTTAGTTAATGTAGAGACAAACGTTTGTGTATATTTGTCATAAATTATCTCTCCAGGAACACGGTTGGAGTTAAAATCTTCAGGAGGGTATCTCTCCAGGAACAGGTTTGGAGTTAAAACCTACAGGAGGGTATCTCTCCAGGAACAGGGTTGGAGAGCCCTGTTCTATATCTTACATCTTAGAAACATACTTTAAGGTAAGGTATTTCAAATTATTTAAGGGGTTTAAGTATTAATGATGACATTTTGGTCCCATGTCTATTTGTGCTGCCTTGTCAACTCCTACAGTCAACGTCCTGTGATGTCACATATGATATGTTAGTCTCCTGACCCCTCCTGTCTCAGCCTCCAGTATTTATGCTGCAGTAGTTTATGTGTCGGGGGGCTAGGGTCAGTTTGTTATATCTGGAGTACCTCTCCTGTCCTATTCGGTGTCCTGTGTGAATCTAAGTGTGCGTTCTCTAATTCTCTCTTTCTCTCTCTCTCTCTCGGAGGACCTGAGCCCTAGGACCATGCCCCAGGACTACCTGACATGATGACTCCTTGCTGTCCCCAGTCCACCTGGCCGTGCTGCTGCTCCAGTTTCAACTGACCTGAGCCCTAGGACCATGCCCCGGGACTACCTGACATGATGACTCCTTGCTGTCCCCAGTCCACCTGGCCATGCTGCTGCTCCAGTTTCAACTGTTCTGCCTTATTATTATACGACCATGCTGGTCATTTATGAACATTTGAACATCTTGGCCATGCTCTGTTATAATCTCCAACCGGCACAGCCAGAAGAGGACTGGCCACCCCACATATGCTCACTCTAATTCTCTCTTTCTTTCTCTCTCTCTCTCGGAGGACCTGAGCCCTAGGACCATGACCCAGGACTACCTGACATGATGACTCCTTGCTGTCCCCAGTCCACCTGACCATGCTGCTGCTCCAGTTTCAACTGTTCTGCCTTATTATTATACGACCATGCTGGTCATTTATGAACATTTGAACATCTTGGCCATGTTCTGTTATAAACTCCACCCGGCACAGCCAGAAGAGGACTGGCCACCCCACATAGCCTGGTTCCTCACTAGGTTTCTTCCTAGGTTTTGGCCTTTCTAGGGAGTTTTTCCTAGCCACCGTGCTTCTACACCTGCATTGCTTGCTGTTTGGGGTTTTAGGCTGGGTTTCTGTACAGCACTTTGAGATATCAGCTGATGTACGAAGGGCTATATAAATACATTTGATTTGATTTGAGTCATGACAAAAACCATAAGGGTTACAGTACAAATGTACGTGTGTGTGGTGTGTGTGTGTGTGTGTGTACCTGTGACTCCGATTGGGCATAAGCAGCTGAATGCGTTGAGCTCATCAGAGCAGGAAGCTCCGTTGTGGCAGGGCTGGCTCAGACACTCGTTTACCTCCACCTCACAGTTATTACCTGGAAAAACAGGAGAGGTTCACTGCATGAAGGTCCACACATGCATAGTCTACATACAGACACATGCACACACTCTGCACACACACAGACACACAGACAGCACACACACTGCACGCACACTGCACGCACACATACACAGAAGCATCTGCCAGATTTTTACACAAATAAAAAGGCCCCCTTTAATCAAATAAGCTTCCTTAATGATGTGAGAAAGAGAGGAAAGGGGGAAGAGGAATGGAGATAAAGGGAGGAGAGGTAAGGGGAAATGGAAGGGGAGAGAGGAAGGGAGGCGAGGTAGGGGGAGAGGAAGGGAGGAGAGGTGGGGGGGGGGCTTCTGACTGTAGATAAATGGGTGTTGTAGGACATGTGCCGTGTCAAAGAAGTGTGTTATGGAATTGAATGATACTGAGAGAAGAGGAACTGAATGCTACTGAGAGACTGAATGCTACTGAGAGACTGAATGCTACTGAGAGAAGAGGAACTGAATGCTACTGAGAGACTGAATGCTACTGAGAGACTGAATGCTACTGAGAGACTGAATGCTACTGAGAGACTGAATGCTACTGAGAGACTGAATGCTACTGAGAGACTGAATGCTACTGAGAGAAGAGAGACTGAATGCTACTGAGAGAAGAGGAACTGAATGCTACTGAGAGATGAGAGACTGAATGCTACTGAGAGAAGAGGAACTGAATGCTACTGAGGAACTGAATGCTACTGGGAGAATGAATGCTACTGGGAGACTGAATGCTACTGAGAGAAGAGGAACTGAATGCTACTAAGAGACTGAATGCTACTGAGAGAAGAGGAACTGAATGCTACTAAGAGACTGAATGCTACTGAGAGAAGAGGAACTGAATGCTACTGAGAGACTGAATGCTACTGAGAGACTGAATGCTACTGAGAGACTGAATGCTACTGAAAGAAGAGGAACTGAATGCTACTGAGAGACTGAATGCTACTGAGAGACTGAATGCTACTGAGAGACTGAAAGCTACTGAGAGAAGAGGAACTGAATGCTTCTGAGAGAAGTGTGTAATGGAACTGCCGTATGACTACTCACCAATGAATCCAGGTGCACAGAAACAATTGTAGCCGTTGACGGTGTCTTTGCAAACACTCAGAACACCGCACGGCTTCTCTTCACAGTCATCTATGTTCACGTCACAGAATTGTCCCGTTAAACCTGAATGAAGAAAAGACGAATGAGACCCTCTGAATTAAGGGCTGGAATTATGAGGGAATCACTTTGAGAATGTAATAACGTGTTTCTTTTTGTTAAAATCAGAGAATGTTATACTGGCAATTCAGAGTTCAGACCCAATTCCAAACACCTCTTTATCAAACTTTACTCCTCTCTCTGGGATGCTATTGGCTCCTTAACCCACTAACACACATTTTCTATTGGCTCCTTAACCCACTAACACACCTTTCATTGGCTCCGATCAAATGGTTAACATATTAACACACCTTGTTATTGGCTCCCATCAACTGGTTAACTTAACCCACTAACACACCTGATTCAATTGGTCAACTACTAATTTTATCAATTCAATCAGTTGTTCTTGTTTCAGTAGGAAATAAGTGGGGCAGCCAGAGGTGCTTGAGGAGAGGTTGAGGAAATGCTGCATTCTCCTTTCTCCTAGTATTCAGTCATCCTAAATGCAGGGACAAGACCCTGAAATAAATATAAACATTACCACAGGTTTCAGTAACAAGGAGCCAATGTCTTACAGGGCAACGCACATGCCAAGCACGCACACACACACCCCATTAAAATCACACGCCCTGTTTCTTTGTTCCTGGTGATTAGCTTACCGGGTAAACAATGGCACTTGAATCCTCTCGGTAGATCCACACACTTTGATCCGCGATGACACAGCCCATCGACGCAGTGACTTATGGGGATTTCGCACAGCCGCCCCATGTACCCGTGTTGGCAGACGCATTTGAAGCCGTTCGGCAGCTCTTCACAGAACAGGGTCCCCTCCGGGTCACAGGGATTCAACTCACACTGGTTCACGGGTGCAGAGCAGTCATCGGCTCCCCATCCTGTATGCATTGGGGTTTGGATCAAAGAGCTGATTGATGTCTGTGTGTTGAATAGCAGCTGTGTTCTGTGTTCTATTCTTCTACCCACACCCCTTCTGATACACAGGCTTGAATTGTCATTTCTCAAGATGCTCCTGTCATTGTAAGACATTTCTCTTTTATGATTTCTGCTTTACATATGTTATATTTTTCACAGTTAGATAGAGGCCCTTAGGAAGTGGAAATACTAGGAAATAGAGGCCCTTAGACAGTGGAAATACTAGGAAATAGAGGCCCTTAGACAGTGGAAATACTAGGAAATAGAGGCCCTTAGACAGTGGAAATACTAGGAAATAGAGGCCCTTAGACAGTGGAAATACTAGGAAATAGAGGCCCTTAGACAGTGGAAATACTAGGAAATAGAGGGCCTTACACAGTGGAAATACTAGGAAATAGGATTTGTAAATATAGTCCAACCACCAACCTACATATAGGTATTGAGGGGTGTTTGTGTTTTCCTACATTTATAATTAGACACTCATTCAAGTAATGCATGGCTTTGGTCGACTACTCTCTATTATGATCCAGTGGATGTTATTTAAATTAGGTTTGGTTTGGTAATAACAGAGTGCACACAGAGTAATCAATAACAATAACATAGCCTCTTTGCCGGCATCCCAAATGACACCCTATTCCCTACACTACTTTTGACCAGAGCCATTAGGGGCCATTTAGGACTCAGCCTTTTACTACTGATTTTACAAAAGGGATTATTGTAGAATAAACAACAAGAGCATCTAAAAACAACCGGAGGGTCTATAAATTGAATAAATTGCTTAACAATGATTGTGTACAAAGATGGAGGCATAATACTAATTTGACTTCAATGGATTTCAGATATAAGATCTTAATTTGATCACGCTGTTGCAGGATAACTTTCCTTTTTAAACTAGGTGTTTTGTGGTTTAATGTAACTTTCAGCAGAGCCAGATAACGATATATCAACAGGATTAAATCACCCAGATACAGGTCTTTTGTTACCTACTTTAGAGAAAATGGTTCTAAAGGGTTAGAGGGATAAGAGGTTGTAGATGGAACCTTGGAACGAAAGAGGTCCTTCTGAAGAAAGGGTTTTAAAAAAGAACCAGAAGGGTTTCTACAGGGGCAAGTCAACAACATTTCTGGTTCTAGGTAGGACCTTATTTTCTCAGAGTAAACTGTAGTTCACAGTACAGTGCAGTATCTGATAAGGGAACAAACTTTACCTGGTGGACAAGTGCAGTGAACCACTCCGGCAAAGATATAACAGGTGCCGCCATTTTTGCATTTTGTCCTATCTCCTGACGCACATTCAATAACAGGTGTAGAGCAGTTTTTACCTGGAAAAGTCAAACAAAAAGATGTTCAGAAGGACAAATACAACAAAACCACTGTGCACAACTAATATCCCATCAGTACTGTACAACAGAACCCATGTGTACAAACAATATCCCATCAACATTGTGACAGTGTTCATGGAGACTAAATGACTACAGTACTGTGTATCTGCTGTCTACATTCTGCCATTTACATCACAGAGAGGGGAGACTAAATGACTGCAGCACTGTGTATCTGCTGTCTACATTCTGCCATTTACATCACAGAGAGGGGAGACTAAATGACTGCAGCACTGTGTATCTGCTGTCTACAATCTGCCATTTACATCACAGAGAGGGGAGACTAAATGACTGCAGCACTGTGTATCTGCTGTCTACATTCTGCCGTTTACATCACAGAGAGGGGAGACTAAATGACTGCAGCACTGTGTATCTTCTGTCTACATTCTGCCGTTTACATCACAGAGAGGGGAGACTAAATGACTGCAGCACTGTGTATCTGCTCAATTGAAATGAAGCTGAATGTAAAGGTTTGAATGTCAAAGATGTAGTCGACTGTCTCCGTCTCAGGGAGAAGAGTGTACAGTATGTGTTCATTTGAAAATAAGCTGGATTCATTTGTTATTATCACAGCTTAATTGTTGCGTGAGATTTTAAATAAACTTATTCCAAACCATCATCAACATGTCTCCTGCCCCACGAGAGGAAACAACGTGCTGGACCATGTGTACACAAACATCTGTGACATGTACAAAACCATCCCCCGCACCCACTTCTGCCAATTAGATCGCGTCTCTCTCTGTCCCTACTCCCCGCCTACAAGCAGCATCCCAAGAGGGAACCGCCAACTCCGAGAATAGTGAGGCGCTGGACAGAGGGGGCAGACCTAATGCTGCAGGACTGTTCTGTTAATACTGATTGAAATATGTTCAAAGATTCATCCCCGCAGGACTCATCCATCAACATTGAGGAATGTACATCATCCTTCAAAGGCTTCATTAGGAAATGTGTTTGATGACGTTGTACCCACAATAACAAACCGGACATGCCCCAACCAAAAACCCTGGATGAACGGTACAGAGAAATCATATGGTGCTGAGAGCCCGTAATGCAGCATTCAATGTCAGCAGAACGAACCCAGACGACTCGGTAGCAATGAATACAAGGCAAGCAGGTACGAGCGCCGCAAATCTATTAGATGGAAAAAAAACACAACTCTGACTTGGACGCTTGTGTCAAGGACTACAAGCTATCAAGGACTGCAGGCTATCAAGGACTGCAGGCTATCAAGGACTACAAGCTATCAAGGACTACAGGCTATCAAGGACTACAGGCTATCAAGGACTACAAGCTATCAAGGACTACAGGCTATCAAGGACTACAGACTATCAAGGACTACAGACTATCAAGGACTACAGGCTATCAAGGACAACAGGCTATCAAGGACTACAGACTA
>NW_022262783.1:70000-141943 GCF_002021735.2 Oncorhynchus kisutch
CTGTCCATACGTCTAATAATAAACTTGAAACTTGACTGAAAGGATGGAATGCAGAATAAACATGAACTAGATGTACTGTAAGTGTTGGGGTCTGGTATATGTCCGTCAGAGATCATCCGTACTCCACACAGGATTGTAAGAGTATTAACATCTTAGTCTGAGGCCCTTTACTCTCTAGTCTCCCCCACGGGAGCAGGAATAAAGATGGCTCTAACAGACCTGGGTTCAAAAAGTATTTGAAATATTTAAAATACTTGTCACTCCAGGCAGGCTAGAGAAGACACTCAGATGGGCGGGACTTACAGTTTAGGACTATTCTATTGGTCTGCTAAGCCAGGGACGCTCAATCAAGAATAGAGAACGTGTGTGAAATGATTTCAAATAGTATTTGAACCCAGGACTGATCTCTAATCCCCTTCTATGCACTTCCAGTACTCCAGTTAATATGCTCTTGAGTCAGTCAATTAGTAAACAGCTTACAGTGACAACTCTGACAATCTTTAGGCCTCTACTCCTCAAATATTATCACCATTAGGTTGATGGGTTGATATATAGTGCTGTTTTTTAACCCACAGACATGACCAGAATACTGAAATCATTTGTGGTTATTACAGACCATATGCAGTGAGGCACGGTTTCCCGGACATAGATTATTTATGATTTAATAAGAATGATAACATTCATCTCTTACCAACAAACCCCACTGGGCAGATGCATCCATAATCGGCAACCAGGTCAACACATGTGGAATTGTTGGCGCAGAATCCATAAACACATTCATCGTAGTTGATTTCACAGTTCAGCCCCTGAAACCCTATATCAAGAGGAGATAACATCTCACTATCAGATACAGTAGGAGATTACATCTCACTATCACATACAGTAGGAGATTACATCTCACTATCACATACAGTAGGAGATTACATCTCACTATCACATACAGTTGGAGCTAACATCTCACTATCACATACAGTTGGAGATAATGTCTCGCTATCACATACAGTAGGAGATAACATCTCACTATCACATACAGTAGGAGATAACATCTCACTATCACATACAGTTGGAGATAATATCTCACTATCACATACTGTAGGAGATGACATCTCACTATCACATACAGTTGGATGGCGTAGTAGATCAGACTTTCAAACCAACTCAAAGGCAAAGTTAAGCATCAAATGGAGACACCAAGTAAAAAATGAGGCCATGTTTTTACTCAGTCAGTTAGAAATGGTAGCACAGAACCAGTCCTATGATAAACATGTCATTACAGGTCATGTAAAACAAGTGATTAGTTTGTTGTTGCCCTTGTGGGTGTATTTATCCTGCTTTTTAAAGACAAGAGATATCCTGGAAAATAAACATTTACTGTACAGTATTTTACCTCTATGATCTCATCAAGCCATCTTCACACTTAAATGCCTAATTCCTGTCATAAATTGGTCGGCGCCATTTATGTCATTATGTTATAAGTGGAGAGGGGAGAAGGGGCATAAATATCAGGCAATTTTGCCAATAATTTATTGGCTGTGTCGTCGATGTCCTACCTGTGAGACATACCTCTGATTAAACCTTGATTTGGGCCGAGGACTGTTATGCATTATTAATGGACAAAGGATAATTGTCAAGTTTTATGACAAGGAGAGAGATGGAAATTGGTTCCATGGATGGGTGAGTCATAAATGGCACCTTATTCCTTACATAATGAACTACTTTTGACTAGAGCTCATAGGGCCCTGGTCAAAAGTAGTGCACTGTATACGGAATAGGGTACCATTTGGAACTTCAGTTCTGGTCAGTAGTGAGGAATGATGAGAATTTGCCCTGCACCGATGGTGCTGATAGCCTGGCATTAGTCATGGGTACCTCTGCAACCACGGCCTGTGACAGTGCTAATGATAGTCATTTTGTAGCGTGACCATGCAGTGGAATACGTTTATGGGAGCAGAAAATGTCAGAGAAAAGGAGTAGAAATCTACAGCTCGCTGTCCTTCACTTCATGGCATTAACCTTTCATCTGGTTTAACTAGTAGAAACCTACAGCTCGCTGTCCTTCATGGTATTAACCTTTAATCTGGTTTAACTAGTAGAAACCTACAGCTCGCTGTTCTTCATGGTATTAACCTTTCATCTGGTTTAACTAGTAGAAACCTACAGCTCGCTGTCCTTCATGGTATTAACCTTTCATCTGGTTTAACTAGTAGAAACCTACAGCTCGCTGTCCTTCACTTCATGGCATTAACCTTTCATCTGGTTTAACTAGTAGAAATCTACAGCTCGCTGTCCTTCATGGTATTAACCTTTCATCTGGTTTAACTAGTAGAAACCTACAGCTCGCTGTCCTTCATGGTATTAACCTTTCATCTGGTTTAACTAGTAGAAACCTACAGCTCGCTGTCCTTCATGGTATTAACCTTTCATCTGGTTTAACTAGTAGAAACCTACAGCTCGCTGTCCTTCATGGTATTAACCTTTCATCTGGTTTAACTAGTAGAAACCTACAGCTCGCTGTCCTTCACTTCATGGTATTAACCTTTCATCTGGTTGAAAGTTAGATGTGTGCTGATATAACTTAATGGCCTGAAAACACCCAGTAATAATCAGTTGAGCTCTTAGTTAAAAATGTTATTTATTTATTTTTTATTATTATTTGATTTGCACCTCGGCAGTGGTTGTATGCGTATATGTTCATTCAGTGATAATGCACAGGCCGTGATATAACCTATCATTCATTTAGTGCTACATTTAATGTACTGCCTTGGAGATGACAAATCAGGTGGCCTGCGGCACAATTTATTTTGTATTTTATTTTTCTACATCCATTTTTGTATTGGTATTTAAAATCACTTGCAATAGGTTACCTTGTTGCTGTACAGGGAATAGGGTGCCATGTGGAACACAGATTGGCTCTTACCAATAGGTTACCTTGTTGTTGTACAGGGAATAGGGTGCCATGTGGAACACAGACTGGCTCTTACCAATAGGTTACCTTGTTATTGTACAGGGAATAGGGTGCCATGTGGAACACAGACTGGCTCTTACCAATAGGTTACCTTGTTGCTGTACAGGGAATAGGGTGCCATGTGGAACACAGACTGGCTCTTACCAATAGGTTACCTTGTTGTTGTACAGGGAATAGGGTGCCATGTGGAACACAGATTGGCTCTTACCAATAGGTTACCTTGTTGCTGTACAGGGAATAGGGTGCCATGTGGAACACAGACTGGCTCTTACCAATAGGTTACCTTGTTGCTGTACAGGGAATAGGGTGCCATGTGGAACACAGACTGGCTCTTACCAATAGGTTACCTTGTTGCTGTACAGGGAATAGGGTGCCATGTGGAACACAGATTGGCTCTTACCAGCTGGACAGAAGCAGTGATACAGGTCAACACCGTCCACACACACAGCTCCGTTCTGGCACGGCATCGACTTGCAGTCGTTCAGATTCACCTCACAGAACGGCCCACCAAAGCCTGCATGAGAGAACACACACACACACACACACACACACACACACACACACACACACACACACACAGGATCATTAGTGAATCTCTTTGGTTAGTTTTATCTGTCAGCCAATTAAGATTTGTATGTCTTTGTTTCTCCATTCTGAAGCTGCTTTTACACAGCTGTTTCTGATCCAGTGTGTGTTTGTGTGTGTGTGTGTGTGTGTTTGTGTTTGTGTGTGTGTGTTTGTGTGTGTATCTGTGTGTGTGTGTTTGTGTGTGTGTGTTTGTGTGTGTTTGTGTGTGTGTGTGTTTGTGTGTGTTTGTGTGTGTTTGTGTATCTGTGTGTGTGTGTGTGTGTTTGTGTGTGTTTGTGTGTGTGTGTGTTTGTGTGTGTTTGTGTGTGTTTGTGTATCTGTGTGTGTGTGTGTGTGTTTGTGTGTGTTTGTGTGTGTGTGTGTGTGTGTTTGTGTTTGTGTGTGTGTGTTTGTGTGTGTATCTGTGTGTGTGTGTTTGTGTGTGTGTGTTTGTGTGTGTTTGTGTGTGTATCTGTGTGTGTGTGTTTGTGTGTGTGTGTTTGTGTGTGTTTGTGTATCTGTGTGTGTGTGTTGGTGTGAGTATGTGTATCTGTGTGTGTGTGTTGGTGCGAGTATGTGTATCTGCGTGTGTGTGTTTGTGTGAGTATGTGTATCTGTGTGTGTGTGTTTGTGTGAGTATGTGTATCTGTGTGTGTGTGTTTGTGTGTGTTTGTGTATCTGCGTGTGTGTGTGTGTGTGTTTGTGTATCTGTGTGTGTGTGTTTGTGTGAGTATGTGTATCTGTGTGTGTGTGTTTGTGTGTGTTTGTGTATCTGCGTGTGTGTGTGTGTGTGTGTTTGTGTATCTGTGTGTGTGTGTTGGTGTGAGTATGTGTTGGTATCTGTGTGTGTGTGTTTGTGCGAGTATGTGTATCTGCGTGTGTGTGTGTGTGTGTTTGTGTATCTGTGTGTGTGTGTTTGTGTGAGTATGTGTATCTGTGTGTGTGTATCTGTGTGTGTGTATCTGTGTGTGTGTGTTTGTGTGTGTTTGTGTATCTGCGTGTGTGTGTTTGTGTGTGTTTGTATCTGTGTGTGTGTGTTTGTGTGTGTTTGTGTATCTGCGTGTGTGTGTGTGTGTGTTTGTGTATCTGTGTGTGTGTGTTTGTGCGAGTATGTGTATCTGTGTGTGTGTGTGTGTGTGTGTTTGTGTATCTGCGTGTGTGTGTGTGTGTGTGTTTGTGTATCTGTGTGTGTGTGTTTGTGCGAGTATGTGTATCTGCGTGTGTGTGTGTGTGTGTGTTTGTGTATCTGTGTGTGTGTGTTTGTGTGAGTATGTGTATCTGCGTGTGTGTGTGTGTGTGTGTTTGTGTATCTGTGTGTGTGTGTTTGTGTGAGTATGTGTATCTGTGTGTGTGTGTTTGTGTGAGTATGTGTATCTGTGTGTGTGTGTTTGTGCGAGTATGTGTATCTGCGTGTGTGTGTTTGTGTGAGTATGTGTATCTGCGTGTGTGTGTTTGTGCGAGTATGTGTATCTGCGTGTGTGTGTTTGTGCGAGTATGTGTATCTGTGTGTGTGTGTTGGTGTGAGTATGTGTATCTGCGTGTGTGTGTTTGTGCGAGTATGTGTATCTGCGTGTGTGTGTTTGTGTGAGTATGTGTATCTGCGTGTGTGTGTTTGTGCGAGTATGTGTATCTGCGTGTGTGTGTTTGTGTGAGTATGTGTATCTGCGTGTGTGTGTTTGTGCGAGTATGTGTATCTGCGTGTGTGTGTTTGTGTGAGTATGTGTATCTGCGTGTGTGTGTTTGTGCGAGTATGTGTATCTGCGTGTGTGTGTTTGTGTGAGTATGTGTATCTGCGTGTGTGTGTTTGTGCGAGTATGTGTATCTGCGTGTGTGTGTTTGTGCGAGTATGTGTATCTGCGTGTGTGTGTTTGTGCGAGTATGTGTATCTGCGTGTGTGTGTTTGTGCGAGTATGTGTATCTGCGTGTGTGTGTTTGTGCGAGTATGTGTATCTGCGTGTGTGTGTTTGTGCGAGTATGTGTATCTGCGTGTGTGTGTTTGTGCGAGTATGTGTATCTGCGTGTGTGTGTTTGTGCGAGTATGTGTATCTGTGTGTGTGTGTTGGTGCGAGTATGTGTATCTGCGTGTGTGTGTGTGCGTGTGTGTCGTTTAATCATTGTTAATGAGGCATTAATTGTCTCTTTGATATATAACATTAAACAGGCCAGATCCTGTGATATGATCTAATATATAACATTAAACAGGCCAGATCCTGTGATCTGTTATGTAACATTAAACAGGCCAGATCCTGTGATCTAATATATAACATTAAACAGGCCAGATCCTGTGATCTGTTATGTAACATTAAACAGGCCAGATCCTGTGATCTAATATGTAACATTAAACAGGCAAGATCCTGTGATCTAATATATAACATTAAACAGGCCAGATCCTGTGATCTGTTATGTAACATTAAACAGGCAAGATCCTGTGATCTAATATATAACATTAAACAGGCCAGATCCTGTGATCTGTTATGTAACATTAAACAGGCAAGATCCTGTGATCTAATATGTAACATTAAACAGGCCAGATCCTGTGATTTGGTCGAACACGAACCTCACCTCCTACATTCCAAGAGACGCAGGAAACACACAGGTTTGTGATCACACAAACACCTCCCTGCCTTGTTCAATATCGTCAATAAGGTGTGTAGGCAGGGGAAGCAGTGGTGAGATGACTAACTAACTAACTCATTGACTGAAGTGAAAGTGAAAGAGAGCGAGAGCGAGAGCGAGAGCGAGAGAGAGAGAGAGAGAGAGAGAGAGAGAGAGAGAGAGAGAGAGAGAGAGAGAGAGAGAGAGAGAGAGAGAGAGAGGTGTTTGGCCCAATGTTCAACAGGGCAGGCAGGGTGCCATTCTATCGAAGCCTTGCACCATAACAAGCACCTATGGGGATCATAAGTATCAGTTCTTTCCCCAACCCTGTTGTTAGTACCTGGGTTCAAAGAGTATTCGTTCTATTACAAATACTTTGACGGTTTGATTGATCCACTGCCTAGATTGCCAGATGAGTGAGATTTACACTTTTGATCCTAATCTGTTGGTTACATTATGCCAGGCTAGCTCAGTCAAGCTCAGCCAAAGTATTTTAAAGAAAACAAATGCTATTTGAACCCTGGTTTGACACATGGTTACTGAAAATCTATTTACCGGTGCTCTATCTGAAGAGATGTCTGGAGAGTCTTGTAAAACAGACCATGATCACTGATGCAATCATGTCCAGATAAAGTTAATGCATTGCCTTCTCTGAGGGAATGCTGAACAGTGATTCGCTGAGCTTAACAATCAACACAGGTGCTGGCCATGCAGTGGCCGGGTAATGGAGGTAGAAACACAATGCTGCTGTAATGTACAACCTACACATTTCAATGGAAGATCATTATTACATTACTGGACTTAGCTGTAACAGAGATAGTTAAACACAGTATTACATTACTGGACTTAGCTGTAACAGAGATAGTTAAACACATGATTACATTACTGGACTTAGCTGTAACAGAGATAGTTGAACACATGATTACATTACTGGACTTAGCTGTAACAGAGATAGTTAAACACATGATTACATTACTGGACTTAGTTGTAACAGAGATAGTTAAACACATGATTACATTACTGGACTTAGCTGTAACAGAGATAGTTGAACAACACAAAGCACCTCGGCTATTTCAGCCCACACCTGGAGCAGCAGTGGTTAAAAGCACTGGGCCAGTAACCCAAAGGTCTCCCTGGTTCGAATGCCGTTCTGCCCATGAGCAAGGCAGTTAACCCTCAACAATAACTGCTCCCCGGGCGCTGATGACGTGGATGTCCATTAAGGGAAGCCCCTGCACCTCTTGATTCAGAGGGGTTGGGTTAAATAACTCCTGCACCTCTCTGATTCAGAGGGGTTGGGTTAAATAACTCCTGCACCTCTCTGATTCAGAGGGGTTGGGTTAAATAACTCCTGCACCTCTCTGATTCAGAGGGGTTGGGTTAAATAACTCCTGCACCTCTCTGATTCAGAGGGGTTGGGTTAAATAACTCCTGCACCTCTCTGATTCAGAGGGGTCGGGTTAAATGACTCCTGCACCTCTCTGATTCAGAGGGGTCGGGTTAAATGACTCCTGCACCTCTCTGATTCAGAGGGGTTGGGTTAAATAACTCCTGCACCTCTCTGATTCAGAGGGGTTGGGTTAAATGACTCCTGCACCTCTCTGATTCAGAGGGGTTGGGTTAAATGACTCCTGCACCTCTCTGATTCAGAGGGGTTGGGTTAAATGACTCCTGCACCTCTCTGATTCAGAGGGGTTGGGTTAAATGACTCCTGCACCTCTCTGATTCAGAGGGGTTGGGTTAAATAACTCCTGCACCTCTCTGATTCAGAGGGGTCGGGTTAAATGACTCCTGCACCTCTCTGATTCAGAGGGGTCGGGTTAAATGACTCCTGCACCTCTCTGATTCAGAGGGGTCGGGTTAAATGACTCCTGCACCTCTCTGATTCAGAGGGGTTGGGTTAAATAACTCCTGCACCTCTCTGATTCAGAGGGGTTGGGTTAAATGACTCCTGCACCTCTCTGATTCAGAGGGGTTGGGTTAAATGACTCCTGCACCTCTCTGATTCAGAGGGGTTGGGTTAAATGACTCCTGCACCTCTCTGATTCAGAGGGGTTGGGTTAAATGACTCCTGCACCTCTCTGATTCAGAGGGGTTGGGTTAAATGACTCCTGCACCTCTCTGATTCAGAGGGGTTGGGTTAAATAACTCCTGCACCTCTCTGATTCAGAGGGGTTAAATGACTCCTGCACCTATCTGATCCAGAGGGGTTAAATGACTTCTGCACCTCTCTGATTCAGAGGGGTTAAATGACTCCTGCAGCTCTCTGATTCAGAGGGGTTAAATGACTCCTGCAGCTCTCTGATTCAGAGGGGTTAAATGACTCCTGCAGCTCTCTGATTCAGAGGGGTTAAATTACTCCTTTAACCCCTCTGACGTTTCAGTTGAAGACATTCAGCTGGACATTACTCTGTTCTTGTAGTCTTTTTTCACATCAGTACTTCTTGTTTTTAAAATGTGCTTTCTTCCTGTCAGTGGGCACTTTTGAGTGTTTTGACAAAGACTATCAATGTCACAAATGGCACCCTATTCCCTATATAGTGCACTACTTTTGAAAAGGGCCCATAGGGAATAGGGTACTATTTGGGAAGGAGAGAAAGGACTATTAAAATCCTGAAACCAAGTGTGTCTGTCGCATCAGCAACACGCATCACTTCCTCCAAGGTATTGATCATTACAGAGTCCCCACTTTAAAAAAATAAGAAATGGCACACTATTCCCTATTTCGTGCACTACGTTTGACCAGGGCCCATAGGGCTCTGTAGAAGTATTTAGGGAATAGGGTGCCATTTGGGACAAACACAGTGTCTTGGGTTTAGCCATGCTTCTCTTTATTGCTTCTGAAACAATGCTTTTAGCTTGTACAATATAATGGAGTGTAAGAACACATAGGACACATTGCAGTGAGGGAGACAGTTCTAGGAGGTGGTGCCGGTACATACGCTGTTTAGTGTATTGTGTGTGTGTGAGTGTGTGAGTGAGTGTGTGTGAGTGTGTGTATGTGTGTGTGTGAGTGTGTGAGTGAGTGTGTGTGAGTGTGTGTATGTGTGTGTGTGAGTGTGTGAGTGAGTGTGTGTGAGTGTGTGTATGTGTGTGTGTGAGTGTGTGAGTGAGTGTGTGTGAGTGTGTGAGTGCGCGTGTGATACATATTCCTGTTAAGCTATCTTGGCAGGTGCAGCATTAAGGCAGTAGATAATGCGTATGCCAACCCCTGCCAGTCTAAAACATTTCTGAAAGGCCATCCGGTACGGCGTGTAATTTGCCCTTGAGACGTGGAGCCAGAGCTGGGTAGAGGACTAGAGAGGAGTGGCGGAGGAGGCTGGAGCTCACTGTAGGGTTGCTCTTTCATTTACATAACAAATCACTCATGATCGTTCACTCTGACACACGTCAAGAATAAGTGCAAGGGGAGTAATGAAGTTGTTGGTTATTGATATGGTCGCCTGAACCTCCACGGGATAATCACTCAGACTAAGATAATGTTTTACATTTTAGGTGTGATGGTTAGATGTGTGATGGGTCGTTTGGACATGAGCAAATATTTTAGTTACATTTTGATGAATGCATGTATCACTTTACGATCATTGTTCACTGTCTGTACCCTGTATAACATCACAGCACTGTTCACTGTCTGTACCCTGTATAACATCACAACACTGTTCACTGTCTGTACCCTGTATAACATCACAACACTGTTCACTGTCTGTACCCTGTATAACATCACAACACTGTTCACTGTCTGTACCCTGTATAACATCACAACACTGTTCACTGTCTGTACCCTTCATAACATCACAACACTGTTCACTGTCTGTACCCTGTATAACATCACAACACTGTTCACTGTCTGTACCCTGTATAACATCACAACACTGTTCACTGTCTGTACCCTGTATAACATCACAACACTGTTCACTGTCTGTACCCTGTATAACATCACAACACTGTTCACTGTCTGTACCCTGTATAACATCACAACACTGTTCACTGTCTGTACCCTGTATAACATCACAACACTGTTCACTGTCTGTACCCTGTATAACATCACAACACTGTTCACTGTCTGTACCCTGTATAACATCACAACACTGTTCACTGTCTGTACCCTGTATAACATCACAACACTGTTCACTGTCTGTACCCTGTATAACATCACAACACTGTTCACTGTCTGTACCCTGTATAACATCACAACACTGTTCACTGTCTGTACCCTGTATAACATCACACCACTGTTCACTGTCTGTACCCTGTATAACATCACAACACTGTTCACTGTCTGTACCCTGTATAACATCACAACACTGTTCACTGTCTGTACCCTGTATAACATCACAACACTGTTCACTGTCTGTACCCTGCATAACATCACAACACTGTTCACTGTCTGTATCCTGTATAACATCACAACACTGTTCACTGTCTGTACCCTGTATAACATCACAACACTGTTCACTGTCTGTACCCTTTATAACATCACAACACTGTTCACTGTCTGTACCCTGTATAACATCACAACACTGTTCACTGTCTGTACCCTGTATAACATCACAACACTGTTCACTGTCTGTACCCTTCATAACATCACAACACTGTTCACTGTCTGTACCCTGCATAACATCACAACACTGTTCACTGTCTGTACCCTGTATAACATCACAACACTGTTCACTGTCTGTACCCTGCATAACATCACAACACTGTTCACTGTCTGTACCCTTTATAACATCACAACACTGTTCACTGTCTGTACCCTTTATAACATCACAACACTGTTCACTGTCTGTACCCTGTATAACATCACAACACTGTTCACTGTCTGTACCCTGCATAACATCACAACACTGTTCACTGTCTGTACCCTGCATAACATCACAACACTGTTCACTGTCTGTACCCTGCATAACATCACAACACTGTTCACTGTCTGTACCCTTTATAACATCACAACACTGTTCACTGTCTGTACCCTTTATAACATCACAACACTGTTCACTGTCTGTACCCTGTATAACATCACAACACTGTTCACTGTCTGTACCCTGTATAACATCACAACACTGTTCACTGTCTGTACCCTTTATAACATCACAGCACTGTTCACTGTCTGTACCCTGTATAACATCACAACACTGTTCACTGTCTGTACCCTGCATAACATCACAACACTGTTCACTGTCTGTACCCTTTATAACATCACAACACTGTTCACTGTCTGTACCCTTTATAACATCACAACACTGTTCACTGTCTGTACCCTGTATAACATCACAACACTGTTCACTGTCTGTACCCTTTATAACATCACAACACTGTTCACTGTCTGTACCCTGTATAACATCACAACACTGTTCACTGTCTGTACCCTGCATAACATCACAACACTGTTCACTGTCTGTACCCTTTATAACATCACAACACTGTTCACTGTCTGTACCCTGTATAACATCACAACACTGTTCACTGTCTGTACCCTGTATAACATCACAACACTGTTCACTGTCTGTACCCTTTATAACATCACAACACTGTTCACTGTCTGTACCCTGTATAACATCACAACACTGTTCACTGTCTGTACCCTGTATAACATCACAACACTGTTCACTGTCTGTACCCTTTATAACATCACAACACTGTTCACTGTCTGTACCCTGTATAACATCACAACACTGTTCACTGTCTGTACCCTGTATAACATCACAACACTGTTCACTGTCTGTACCCTGCATAACATCACAACACTGTTCACTGTCTGTACCCTGTATAACATCACAACACTGTTCACTGTCTGTACCCTGTATAACATCACAACACTGTTCACTGTCTGTACCCTGTATAACATCACAACACTGTTCACTGTCTGTACCCTGCATAACATCACAACACTGTTCACTGTCTGTACCCTGTATAACATCACAACACTGTTCACTGTCTGTTTCTCTCCTTCTCCCCTCACAGGTGGAAATCATCACTCCCCAATCAGTCACCAATCAATCATCAATCAGAAGACACACCTCCTCCTGTTTCCTACCCAATCACAGTTCCTTTCCCTTGGTTTAAAAACCCTGTCAGTTGTTTGCATATGTCTGTAGATCTCTGTGTCACTCTCTCCTACTATGTCTCTCTATCGCTCTCTTTTGTTTGAGCACCTCCATATCACTTTGTCCTCACCTGTGAGTATTGTTTTTGGTTATGGTGTTTGTTTGCTGGTGGGAAAAGGGGGAACCAAGACAAGTCGCCCATGGGCATACACTACCCGTAGGTAAACTTTGTTTAAAACACTAGTTAGAACTGGGCGGACCACCCACTGTATTTTTGGTTAGTTCGTTAGCTGTTGTTGAAATAGGCTAGTCTAGCTTAGGGGTGTTTTTGGATGCTTATAGTTTCTTTCCTTGGGTCCAGCTCAGCCCCTTTTCCTGCTCCCCCCCCCCCCCCCCCCATTACCGTGTGTTTTCTAATAAACCATGTGTTTGACGGTAATTTAGTTGTCTGTGGTTATTTCATTCTCACTTTGACTTTTTCACTATTATAATGAGTTGTTACAGGTCTCGTTACCATCTCCCCTAGACTGTTACGGGTCTCGTTACCATCTCCCCTAGACTGTTACGGGTCTCGTTACCATCTCCCCTAGACTGTTACGGGTCTCGTTACCATCTCCCCTAGACTGTTACGGGTCTCGTTACCATCTCCCCTAGACTGTTACGGGTCTCGTTACCATCTCCCCTAGACTGTTACGGGTCTCGTTACCATCTCCCCTAGACTGTTACGGGTCTCGTTACCATCTCCCCTAGACTGTTACGGGTCTCGTTACCATCCCCCCTAGACTGTTACGGGTCTCGTTACCATCTCCCCTAGACAGTTACGGGTCTCGTTACCATCTCCCCTAGACTGTTACGGGTCTCGTTACCATCTCCCCTAGACTGTTACGGGTCTCGTTACCATCTCCCCTAGACTGTTACGGGTCTCGTTACCATCTCCCCTAGACTGTTACGGGTCTCGTTACCATCTCCCCTAGACTGTTACGGGTCTCGTTACCATCTCCCCTAGACTGTTACGGGTCTCGTTACCATCTCCCCTAGACTGTTACGGGTCTCGTTACCATCTCCCCTAGACTGTTACGGGTCTCGTTACCATCTCCCCTAGACTGTTACGGGTCTCGTTACCATCTCCCCTAGACTGTTACGGGTCTCGTTACCATCTCCCCTAGACTGTTACGGGTCTCGTTACCATCTCCCCTAGACTGTTACGGGTCTCGTTACCATCTCCCCTAGACTGTTACGGGTCTCGTTACCATCTCCCCTAGACTGTTACGGGTCTCGTTACCATCTCCCCTAGACTGTTACGGGTCTCGTTACCATCTCCCCTAGACTGTTACGGGTCTCGTTACCATCTCCCCTAGACTGTTACGGGTCTCGTTACCATCTCCCCTAGACTGTTACGGGTCTCGTTACCATCCCCCCTAGACTGTTACGGGTCTCGTTACCATCTCCCCTAGACTGTTACGGGTCTCGTTACCATCTCCCCTAGACTGTTACGGGTCTCGTTACCATCTCCCCTAGACTGTTACGAGTCTCGTTACCATCTCCCCTAGACTGTTACGAGTCTCGTTACCATCTCCCCTAGACTGTTACGAGTCTCGTTACCATCTCCCCTAGACTGTTACGGGTCTCGTTACCATCTCCCCTAGACTGTCAGGCCAAAAGGGATTCGTAACACCTGTATAACATCACAACACTGTTCACTGTCTGTACCCTGCATTCATCAAATCAAATCCAAGTTTATTTGTCACGTGCGCCGAATACAACAGGTATAGGTAGACCTTAGTGAAATGCTTACTTACAGGCTCTAACCAATGGTGCGGGAAAAAAGGTGTGTTTGTGTGTGTGTGTGTGTGCGTAGGTAAGTAAATAAATAAAACAACAGTAAAAAGACATTTGAAAAAGAGTAGCAAGGCTATATACAGACACCTGTTAGTCAGGCTTATTGAGATAGTATGTACATGTAGGTATCGTTAAAGTGACTATGCAAATATGATGAACAGAGAGTAGCAGTAGCGTAAAAAGAGGGGTTGGCAGGTGGTGGGACACAATGCAGATAGCCCGGTTAGCCAATGTGCGGGAGCACTGGTTCGTCGGGCCAATTTATGTAGTATGTACGTGAATGTATAGTTGAAGTGATAAGATAAACAGAGAGTAGCAGCAGCGTAAAAGAGGGGTTGGGGGGAGGCACACAATGCAAATAGTCCAGGTAACCATTTGATTACCTGTTCAGGAGTCTTATGGCTTGGGGGTAAAAACTGTTGAAGCCTTTTTGTCCTAGACTTGGCACTCCGGTACCGCTTGCCATGCGGTGGTAGAGAGAACAGTCTATGACTGGGGTGGGTGGGGTCTTTGACAATTTTTAGGGCCTTCCTCTGACACCGCCTGGTGTAGAGGTCCTGGATGGCAGGCAGCTTTGCCCCAGTGATGTACTGGGCCGTACGCACTACCCTCTGAAATGCCTTGTGGTCGGAGGTCGAGCTGGTGATGTAACCGGTCAGGATGCTCTCGATGTTGAAGCTGTAGAACCTTTTGAGTATCTCAGGACCCATGCCAAATATTTTAGTTTCCTGAGGGTGAATAGGCTTTGACGTGCCCTCTTCACAACTGTCTTGGTGTGTTTGGACCAATCTAGTTTGTTGTTGATGTGGACACCAAGGAATTTGAAGCTCTCAACCTGCTCCACTACAGTCCTGTCGATGAGAATGGGGACATGCTCGGTGATCCTTTTCCTGTAGTCCACAATCATCTCCTTAGTCTTGGTTACGTTGAGGGATAGGTTGTTATTCTGGCAACACCCGGCCAGGTCTCTGACCTCATCCCTATAGGCTGTCTTGTCGGTGATCAGGCCTACCACTGTTGTGTCGTCAGCAAACTTAATGATGGTGTTGGAGTCGTGCCTGGCCATGCAGTCGTGGGTGAACAGGGAGTACAGGAGGGGACTGAGCACGCACCCCTGGGGAGCTCCAGTGTTGAGGATCAGCGTCGCAGATGTGTTGCTACCTACCCCCACCACCTGGGGGTGGCCTGTCAGGAAGTCCAGGATCCAGTTGCAGAGGGAGGTGTTTAGTCCCAGGTTCCTTAGCTTGGTTATGAGCTTTGAGGGTACTATGGTGTTGAACGCTGAGCTGTAGTCAATGAACACCATTCTCACATAGGTGTTCCTTTTGTCCAGGTGGGAAAGGGCAGTGTGGAGTGCAATAGAGATTGCATCATCTGTGGATCTGTTTGGGAGGTATGCAAATTGGAGTGGGTCTAGGGTTTCTGTGATAATGATGTTGATGTGAGCCATGACCAGCCTTTCAAAGCACTTCATGGATACGGACGTGAGTGCTACGGGTCTGTAGTCATTTAGGCAGGTTGCCTTTGTGTTCTTGGGCACAGGGACTATGGTGGTCTGCTTAAAGCATGTTGGTATTACAGACTAAATTTCGGACATGTAGAATATGTCAGTGAAGACACCTGCCAGCACATGCCCAGAGCACACGTCCTGGTAATCAGTCTGGCCTCGCAGCCTTGTGTATGTTGACCTGTTTAAAGGTCTTACTCACGTCGGCTACGGAGAGCGTGATCACACAGTCGTCCGGAACAGCTGCTGCTCTCATGCATGCCTCAGTGTTGCTTGCTTCGAAGAGGGCATAGAAGTGATTTAGCTCGTCTGGTAGGCTCGTGTTACTGGGCAGCTCGCGGCTCTGCTTCCCTTTATACTCTGTAGTAGTTTGCCAGCCCTGCCACATCCGACGAGCGTCGGAGCCGGTGTAGTATGATTCAATCTTAGCCCTGTATTGACGCTTTGCCTGTTTGATGGTTTGTCGCAGGGCATAGCGGGATTTCTTGTAAGCTTCCGGGTTAGAGTCCCGTACCTTGAAAGCGGCAGCTCTACCTTTCAGCTCAGTGTGAATGTTGCATGTAATCCATGGCTTCTGGTTGGGGTATGTACGTACAGTCACTGTGGGGACGACGTCCTCAATGCACTTATTGATAAAGCCAGTGACTGATGTGGTGTATTCCTCAATGTCATCGGAAGAATACCGGAACATGTTCAAGTCTGTGATAGCAAAGCATTCCTGTAGTTTAGCATCTGCTTCATCTGACCGAGTCATTGGGGCTTCCCGTTTTAATTTTTGCTTGTAAGCAGGAATCAGGAGGATAGAGTTGTGGTCGGATTTACCAAATGGAGGGCGAGCTTTGTACGCGTCTCTGTGTGTGGAGTACAGGTGATCTAGAACTTTTTTTCCCCCTCTGGTTGCACATTTAACATGTTAATAGAGATTTGGTAGAACTGATTTAAGTTTCCCTGCATTAAAGTCTCCGGCCTCTAGGAGCGCCTCCTCTGGGTGAGTGGTTTCCTGTTTGCTTATTTCCTTATACAGCTGACTGAGTGAGGTCTTAGTGCCAGCATCTGTCTGTGGTGGTAAATAAACAGCCACGAAAAGTATAGCTGAGAACTCTCTAGGCAAGTAGTGTGGCCTGCAGTTTATCACAATATACTCTACTTCAGGCGAGCAAAATCTAGAGACTTCCTTAGATTTCGTGCACCAGCTGTTGTTTACAAATATGCACAGACCGCCCCCCCTCGTCTTCCCGGAGTGTGCTGTTCTATCCTGCCGGTGCAGAGTGTATCCCGCTAGCTGAATATCTATGTTGTCATTCAGCCACGATTCCGTGAAGCATAGGATATTTTCAGAAATGGTGCCGGAGGAGATGGCCGCCGTTTTACGGTCTCCTAACCAATTGTGCTATTATGTGTTTTTTTAACATCACAACACTGTTCACTGTCTGTACCCTGTATAACATCACAACACTGTTCACTGTCTGTACCCTGCATAACATCACAACACTGTTCACTGTCTGTACCCTGCATAACATCACAACACTGTTCACTGTCTGTACCCTGCATAACATCACAACACTGTTCACTGTCTGTACCCTGCATAACATCACAACACTGTTCACTGTCTGTACCCTGCAGAATTTACTCACTGCCCATGCAGTATTCTATGCAGGGTTATTTTTATGATACAAGCTTCACTATCGTGAAGCAACTCGAACTTTAACCCCATAGCTAAACACTCAAGACTTCATACAATATCCAAACTGCCTCTGGAAGAAACATCAGCACAAGAACTGTTAGTCGGGAGCATCATGAAATGGGTTTCGATGGCCGAGTAGCAGCACACAAGCCTAAGATCACCATGTGCAATGCCAAGCGTTGGCTGGAGTGGTGTAAAGCTCGCCACCATTGGACTCTGGAGCAGTCGCAAATCATTCTCTGGAGTGAGGAACGACGCTTCACTATCTGGCAGGCCGACGGACTAATCTAGGTTTGGTGGATGCCAGGAGAACTCTACCTGCCCCAATGCATACTGCCTACTGTAATATTTGGTGGAGGAGGAATAATGGCCTGGGGCTGTTTTTCATGGTTCAGGTTGGGCCCTTAGTTCCAGTGAAGGGAAATCTTAACGATACATCATAAAATGACATTCTAGACGATTCTGTGCTTTCAACTTTGTGGCAACAGTTTGGGGAAGGCCCTTTCCTGTTTCAGCATGACAATGCCCTCATGCACAAAGCCAGGTCCATACACAAATGGTTTGTCGAAATCAGTCTGGAAGAGCTCGACTGGCCTGCACAGAACCCTGACCTCAAATCCATCGAACACCTTTGGGATGAATTGGAATGCCGACTGCGAGCCAGCCCTAATCGGCCCAACATCAGTGCCTGACCTCAATAATGCGCTTGTGGCTGAATGGAAGCAAGTCCTCGCAGCAATGTTCCAACATCTAGTGGAAAGCCTTCCCAGAAGAGTGGGAAGAGTGTTATAGCAGCAAAGGGGGGGGGGGGACCAACTCCATATTATTGCCCAAGATTTTGGAATGAGATGTTTGACGACTTTTGGTCGTGTATTGCAGATGGAAATAGACCCCCCCCCCTGAAAACCAAATCTATTCTTGACCATCTATTCTTAATGTTCCCTCGTTTAGAAAAAGAGAGACGATCACTATGATGACTCAGACAGGAAACAGCCTGATGAATATCTAATATGTACTCAATATCGCCTCTTAACTGATTCTAACTGAACTATCAAGCAAGATGTATGATATATTTCAATCTATATTGATAAACTGAACAATTCTGTCACAAATTGTTGAAAAACTAATCTTAAAAATATTTGAAATGTCATTTTTTATCATCAACAACTTACTCCATAAATGTACTATACAGATGTAGGGTCTTAATTTAAGCCAGTTTGCTACAGCAGGAAAATAATCCTGCAGCAACAGGACATGTGAATTATTATTATTATTATTATGTGGATTATACGGTTTTGTAGGGGTTGATGAATTATTCATAAGGGGAAATCTAATTTTAAAGTGGAAATTACAAACTACAGAAGCCTTTTTAAACCTCAAACACAATACAAGTTTTAATGTCCTGAATTGCAGGTTCTCATGCAACAGGGTGATCAAATTAAGATCCTACATTTGTAATCTGTCGTGTTTGAAAGGTAACATGTGTCCATGGGGAATTACCTTTTTCACAAATACATGTGACGTTCTGTCCATTCCCAGTCTCAGTGCAGGTCACCGTGCGTTCTTGGCATGTTCCTAGTGAGCAGAGGTCCATATCCACGGAACAATCTTCCCCTTGAAACCCTGCAACACCCAAACACACATAGAAATCAGATAGTTTCTTCCATCAAACAGACAATACAAGACACCTGAGGACAAAATGAAATATAAATCCAGCAGTATGAACTCAATAAAGAACATGCCATGGAACACACTGTGCACCACATGCTCTACTTGGAGACAATGTCCTTCCAAATGTCCTTGTTAAGCTATGACTAGCCATTAAGTAAAGAAGAATGTACTACTCTGAAAAGTGGGACAATTTCCTTTCCATGAGGAAGCCAAGCCACTAACGTTACGTTAGGAATTCACAAAATTATTTTTAAAACACATTTTATGGCTGTTTTATGTTTTATTAGTAAAAGACATCCTTTCTGTAGTAGATTGACGTGAGTGATTGAGTCCTCTACCTGCTGCCCAGTATAGTAATAGAGTGAGTGAGGTATCGACATAAAGACCCATCCTGTCTCTCTCCCTACTGATCTATATCACATTTGTCTACCGAAGCAGATGCCGCGCCTACATGTCATTGACAGCTGGGGCCACGTCGATAACGTTTTGTTCTAAATAAAACCCCAGCTGCCGTGTAACTGATACCTGGTCAATAATGGCAGTAAATAAGGCTGGATAATATATCACAGCTCATAATGGAACAGAGTATGACCTTAATGAATGCCTGAATGGACCTCATTTACAATGTCAGCATCCCAAATCGCACCATATTCCCTATGTAGTGCACTACATTTGACCAGAGACCTATGGGCAATGAGTAGTGAGAAGTGCGCTTTGTAGGGAATAGGGAGCCATTTGAAACGCATGAAAAAAATCTCTCTCTGCTCCCAAATGGGTGCTCGGTGAGATAAAGATGTTGTCTAATTGGAAAACGTATCACAAATAGAAAGAGCCTACTGTAGTAAGAAGAAGATACAGATACTGTGGCCTAAGGTGTTTTCTGGACATTAAATAATCAATAGTAGCAGCTATCAAGTCAACAACATCTCACAATGTCACCTCACCGCTGCAAATGTCTGGCTTGAATTGGATTGAGTCTATTAGTAACACTTTGCTGAGGAGATAATGGAATCATTGTTAACATTTGACAAACTATAGGTAAATGATACACTTAGTGTTGTTTAACATGTGTAGTAGTGATTTAACCTACGTTTACATGACGGCACACTGACAGCAGAAGACGGTTCACAACTAACTATCAAGGATTCATTACTTTCTCCAATCTTCCTCCAATTGCAGTGTTTGATTTACCATTTTGAAGCACTGAGTCTGTGTAAAAATAAAAATAAAATAAAAATGTTGTTGTTGACCGAAAAGAGATGGGGAGTCGAAATATTAACACTAGAACCAGCAGGACTTGAGACTTGAGACATACAAGCAGCAGCCATATTGATTTACTATAAACCATTTTCATGGATAACCTAATAGAACTGGGACATTATATTCAAGGCCAAATGGATGTCACATCAGTTCAACTACCCTGAGTTGCTAACGGACAGCTACTGACTCCAACAAAGTATTTCACAAGTGTTTAATAACCAATTGTGCGTACAATTCACCTGGAGGTTAATGTTGCATGAAGGAATGTCACTCGTAGTGTGAGTCTCAAATTGCACCCTATTTCCCTACACAGTGTGCTACTTTTGAACAGAGCCCTACGCGTTCCTTTAGTGGCCCAGTTAAAAGTAGTGAGTTACAAAGGGAATAGGTTGGCATTTAGGACACAGACTTACAGTGCCCGCTGAAATCTCCAAATTCAACTACTTACTCCCTGTTCAGCTACCATTAGACTACTGTAGAGAATACAGCCACCTACCCTGAGGTGACTACTGTAGAGAATACAGCCACCATTAGACTACTGTAGAGAATACAGCCACCATTAGACTACTGTAGAGAATACAACCCACAGCCACCATTAGACTACTGTAGAGAATACAGCCACCATTAGACTACTGTAGAGAATACAGCCACCTACCCTGAGGTGACTACTGTAGAGAATACAACCCACAGCCACCATTAGACTACTGTAGAGAATACAGCCACCATTAGACTACTATAGAGAATAAAGCCACCTACCCTGAGGTGACTACTGTAGAGAATACAGCCACCTACCCTGAGGTAACCCACAGCCACCATTAGACTACTGTAGAGAATGCAGACACCATTAGACTACTGTAGAGAATACAGACACCATTAGACTACTGTAGAGAATACAGACACCATTAGACTACTGTAGAGAATACAGACACCATTAGACTACTGTAGAGAATACAACCACCTACCCTGAGGTGACTACTGTAGAGAATACAGCCACCTACCCTGAGGTGACTACTGTAGAGAATACAACCCACAGCCACCATTAGACTACTGTAGAGAATACAGCCACCTACCCTGAGGTGACTACTGTAGAGAATAGAGCCACCTACCCTGAGGTGACTACTGTAGAGAATACAGCCACCATTAGACTACTGTAGTGAATACAGCCACCATTAGACTACTGTAGAGAATACAGCCACCTACCCTGAGGTGACTAATGTAGAGAATACAGCCACCTACCCTGAGGTGACTACTGTAGAGCATACAGACACCATTAGATTACTGTAGAGAATACAGCCACCATTAGACTACTGTAGAGAATACAGACACCATTAGACTACTGTAGAGAATACAGACACCATTATACTACTGTAGAGAATACAGCCACCATTAGACTACTGTAGAGAATACAGACACCATTAGACTACTGTAGAGAATACAGACACCATTAGACTACTGTAGAGAATACAGACACCATTAGACTACTGTAGAGAATACAGCCACCATTAGACTACTGTAGAGAATACAGCCACCATTAGACTACTGTAGAGAATACACCCACCATTAGACTACTGTAGAGAATACAGACACCATTAGACTACTGTAGAGAATACAGCCACCATTAGACTACTGTAGAGAATACAGACACCATTAGACTACTGTAGAGAATACAGACACCATTAGACTACTGTAGAGAATACAGACACCATTAGACTACTGTAGAGAATACAGACACCATTAGACTACTGTAGAGAATACAGACACCATTAGACTACATCAGACTTTAGATAAAACAGCAAGTAACACCAAGAGCTACTAAAGAGATAATGCTTCATCGTAAACATAGTTTTTATAACCCATTCAATCTTTCAACCAATCATTCATAAAGCCCTTTTCACATCCACAGATGTCACAAAGTGCTTATACAGAAACCCAGCCTAAAACCGCATAGAGCAAGCAATGTAGACATAGAAGCACGGTGGCTAGGAAGAACTCCATAGAAAGGCAGCAACCTAGGAAGAAACCTTGAGAGAAACCACTAGTGCTGAGTGATTAACTGTTGGTCATTTTTTGTTTTTTTAAACAACTAGTTAAAATTTAAAAATAAATAGAAAAATTCTGTGAGCTCGATGTGCAGTTTCTGAAGAGATGAATCAGAGCTAGAAATAGAGACTGAGATAAGAGAGAACCCGCGATCGAGAGGGACAGAAAAAGGTTGATTCACGAGCCTGAAAATACATGATCTAAGTGTTTGATAATTGGTATTCCGCATTCATAAAAATATGCCTTATTTACTTTGAAGAACTACTAAAATAGAGATTTTGTCAGACAGCATAGCCATCAGCTCTATGGAGATCTGATGATGACTTGGAATGAATTAAATAATAATGAAGTCTTCAAATAAAAGGATGGTTAATAAGTGATAAGCAGTAATGGGAAGTCACTACCATCATGGGACTTTTATTGATTATTTGATTCTGTGTTGATACAGCATTCAACCCACAATGAATAGTGCATTTAAAATGAATGTCCATTTTTTGTAACCAAAATCTGTGATACTTAAAAAATGTTTTTTAACTGAAACGGCCTCAAAAAGCAATAATCTCTCAGCACTAGGAACCAGGCTCAGAGGGGTGGCCAGATCTCTTCTGGCTGTGCCGGTGGAGATTCTAAAAGAGTACATAGCCATTAAATCAAATCAAATCAAATTTATTTATATAGCCCTTCGTACATCAGCTGATATCTCAAAGTGCTGTACAGAAACCCAGCCTAAAACCCCAAACAGCAAGTAATGCAGGTGTAGAAGCACGGTGGCTAGGAAAAACTCCCTAGAAAGGCCAAAACCTAGGAAGAAACCTAGAGAGGAACCAGGCTATGTGGGGTGGCCAGTCCTCTTCTGGCTGTGCCGGGTGGAGATTATAACAGAACATGGCCAAGATGTTCAAATGTTCATAAATGACCAGCATGGTCGTATAATAATAAGACAGAACAGTTAAGGCTGGATTGTTCTTCCAGATGTTCAAACGTTTATGGATGACCAGCAGGGTCAGATAATATTCACAGCTGTTATAGAGGATGCAACAGTCAGCCCGTCAGTTGGCTTTTCATTGCCGACCATTCAGAGGTCGAGACAGCAGGTGCGGTCGGTCGGGGGGGATAAAGGACTGAAGGAGAAAGTGCCACTGTGAATAACATGACATTTCCTCTGAATTGTTTTAAACCATATGTACTGAAAACTGTAATACATTTCTTTATTATTATTATATCACTGAATCATTGTATTGTTTGTTTATCTGTCAATTCATTCCGTAAGGCACCAACTCCAGTTTGACACGAAAATAAAATGGCATTCATTCACTCATTTATTGTGTAAACAAAATTAATATATTATTGCATCTCATTTGAGTATCAAAGTAGGCCTCTTAGCACCCCTCTACAATCATCTCCTGAACCTGAACTCTTAGCAGCCCTCTACAATCATCTCCTGAACCTGAACTCTCTTAGCACCCCTCTACAATAAACTCCTGAACCGGAACTCTCTTAGCACCCCTCTACAATAAACTCCTGAACCTGAACTCTTAGCACCCCTCTACAATAATCTCCTGAACCTGAACTCTCTTAGCACCCCTCTACAATAAACTCCTGAACCTGAACTCTCTTAGCACCCCTCTACAATCATCTCCTGAACCTGAACTCTCTTAGCAGCCCTCTACAATAATCTCCTGAACCTGAACTCTCTTAGCAGCCCTCTACAATAATCTCCTGAACCCGAACTCTCTTAGCACCCCTCTACAATAATCTCCTGAACCTGAACTCTCTTAGCAGCCCTCTAGAATAATCTCCTGAACCTGAACTATTTTAGCACCCCTCTACAATAATCTCCTGAACCTGAACTTTCTTAGCAGCCCTCTACAATAATCTCCTGAACCTGAACTCTCTTAGCAGCCCTCTACAATAATCTCCTGAACCTGAACTATTTTAGCACCCCTCTACAATAATCTCCTGAACCTGAACTCTCTTAGCAGCCCTCTACAATAATCTCCTGAACCTGAACTCTCTTAGCAGCCCTCTACAATAATCTCCTGAACCTGAACTCTCTTAGCAGCCCTGGTAATCAATCAACATGTGTTTTGAAACTGAGGAATCCTAAAGCGGCTATCAGAGAAACTCAGAAAGTTTGTTCTTTATACAAATGAAGGGGGAACAATGATATGCAGAATGTATGCAGATATCCTGCCAGGATGAATAGGTAGAGAATAATGACTCTCAGCAACATCAACCAGCAAACCACCCGAGACCAGCAAGAAGCATGTTTAAGCTTTTCTGCTGGATGTGCTTTGTCGAATCTCATTTGACAAATAATGAAGTGCAAGTTTCCGTACACATTCACCACACTGTCACAGTACAGCAGTAGAAGCTTGTACCAGCAGGCCTGGGTTCAAATACTATTTTAAATCATCCTAAATACTTAAAACTGTGATTGACCAAACTTGCCTGTTGTGATGGAATCAAAAGAAATGTACAGAAAGTGCAAAACCTGGCACTACTCCAGGTAGACTACACTACAAACACTCAACGTATTTGAAAAGCTTCCAACAGTACTTGAACCCATGTCTATGTATCAGTTCCCTGGATTAGGGAGGCACTATAGCACTATATTTCAAAGGTAGTGTACTATATAGGGAATAGGGTTCCATTTGGGACTCATACAATGCCTCAGATAACCACCTCAGATCACTATAACATGAGAAATGACAACAACAATATTGCATGACGCTGATATATTAATGAAATATAAAAAGGGATCAATTGAAATGAATCTCCATGATTAAAATCACCCTGTAAAGAAACTGACGGCTGTCCATTTGCAAAAATCAAGACAAATATCACTGCATTTACCAGTATGAGTTTAATGATCAATATGCCTGGAACACATTATCTGATCTCAAATGGCACCCTATTCATTGTGTAGTCCACTACTTGGTCAAAAGTAATGCAGTATATACTGTAGGGAGTAGAGTGCCATTTGGGACGAACCACCGTTGTGGGTAAATTCATTCTAAAACCTCTGTAGCAGCAATGTGTTCACAAATTAATTCTTAACCTCTGTAGTGGCAATATCATTCACAAAACACTATATTGTGCTTACAGAATTAAAATAAATAACTTAATTCATACATTAAATAAATCTATGATTGTTACAAATTAGACTCCAGTACAGTGTTGATCAAGCCACTCAGACATCAGAAATCGTATGCCAGAAACAGTAAATCTAAATGTATTATTTTATTTGGAAAGGAAAACAATGTGCTTGAAGAGGTGTGTATATGTAAATGTCAACAAGTGTCCCTGCACGACCACGCCTGCGTCCCTACCCAACAAGGCCTACGTCCCTACATGACAAGGCCTGCATCCCTACACGAACAGGCCTGCGTCCCTGCACGACAAGGCCTGCGTCTCTACACGACAAGGCCTGCGTCTCTACACGACAAGGCCTGCGTCTCTACACGACAAGGCCTGCGTCTCTACACGACAAGGCCTGCGTCTCTACACGACATGGTCTGCGTCCCTACAAGACAAGGCCTGCGTCTCTACACGACATGGTCTGCGTCCCTGCACGACAAGGCCCGCGTCCCTGCACGACAAGGCCCGCGCCCCTGCACGACAAGGCCTGCGTCCCTGCACGACAAGGCCTGCGTCCCTGCACGACAAGGCCTGCGTCCCTGCACGACAAGGCCTGCGTCCCTGCACGACAAGGCCTGCGTCCCTGCACGACAAGGCCTGCGTCCCTGCACGACAAGGCCTGCGTCCCTGCACGACAAGGCCTGCGTCCCTGCACGACAAGGCCTGCGTCCCTTCACGACAAGGCCTGCGTCCCTTCACGACAAGGCCTGCGTCCCTGCATGACAAGGCCTGCGTCCCTGCATGACAAGGGCTGGCTTCCTTTCCGACAAGGCCTGCGTCCCTTCATGACAAGGCCTGCGTCCCTGCACGACAAGGCCTGCGTCCCTGCACGACAAGGCCTGCGTCCCTGCACGACAAGGCCTGCGTCCCTGCACGACAAGGCCTGCGTCCCTGCACGACAAGGCCTGCGTCCCGTCATGACAAGGGCTGTGTCCCAAATGGCACCCTATTCCCAGTTTATTTCCTATTGGCCCTAGTCAAAAGTATTGCACTAGATAGGGAACAGGGCACACACAGCTTGTGGTGGTCCATTATTATATTATAACTGTAGAATAAGAGTCATCACCAGCTGACCAGCAATATTCAAAAGACAACATAGATGCAGTGGAAGATGGTAAAAAAATATATTTCAATTGCAAATGGGGCCCTCATGCCGTACATCAAAATAACATTACATTAGTGTACCTCAGGTCTGTTTGGCGTTCTTACTCTGTTGACCATTAAAAACACCCAGACATTATGGCTGCTCTCATCTGTTGGTTGAATTTCATATGATTGTTTTCTACTGAGGCTTGTAAAATGTAAACACCTTTCTGAAAATGACTACATTATTGCAGCATGAGGCATGTACATTATAAAGAACTTGATACCGTGTGTCTTCTTAAGTATGTGTGTATTTCATTGGTCTGTAAAGCATAGATGAAGGCGTAGATGCTGAAACGGTTTGTAAAGCATGGATGAAGGTGTAGATGCTGAAATGGTCTGTAAAGCATGGATGAAGGTGTAGATGCTGAAATGGTTTGTAAAGCATGGATGAAGGTGTAGATGCTAAAATGGTTTGTAAAGCATGGATGAAGGTGTAGATGCTGAAATGGTTTGTAAAGCATGGATGAAGGTGTAGATGCTGAAATGGTTTGTAAAGCATGGATGAAGGTGTAGATGCTGAAATGGTTTGTAAAGCATGGATGAAGGTGTAGATGCTGAAATGGTTTGTAAAGCATGGATGAAGGTGTAGATGCTGAAATGTGGGCTTGTTTTGTCGAGTACTTTCACCTTCTGTATTCTTTCAAGCATGAATTCAATGCAGCATATTCTCAGCCTTCTTGGTTTAAACATTTTTATGGTTTGTGGGTGAGTACATTTTGAACTCTGTAGATATATATATATTTTAATCTCCAGCACCAGCCACCATTCATTCTAGTCCCTCAAACTCCCTCAATTTAAATGATAAAGAAACGCCTGAACCCTTTTGGAAAAGCATAACGTCGATTTGTCCTTGTTCCCTGAAATCCCACAAAAATATAAGCATATCCATGTTTGTTTTTTTGAACATTTGGAGATAGCACGATAAAGATGCTGAAGGAGATAGACATTGGAAGTATGGTTGTGAAAATTGTGTTAACCTTGCAGACACCCTTTTTCTGTTACATTTGTTCCATCTATGAAGTAAACATCGCAAGTCACTTATTTAATTAAATTCCCGGAAAACGCAAACCAGATTAAAACACACCTTAGTCTCTGAATCTGCCGTAGAAATCTGAGCAATAATGGATGTTTTACTGTTTTACTGGGGGTCTGCTTTCCCTCCACTTCAACTTCCTCTAAATGACAGAGAAGTTTGTTTCATACATTTTCAACCCAAAATTTACGATGATGTATTTCACTTCCGTGTTTTATTGTCACGCAATAACATTAGGAGATTAGTGATATATTGTTTTCGGGGGCTGCGGGTACTGCACATTGGGCTAAATTGAATGATCTTTTTTACAGGTGCAATGCATGTAGGAAGTGTATACTAACAACATTGTCTGTTGGTGTTTATATCATATTGGGGTCAATAATGTACATCTGGGAAATGTTTTGTGTCATTGTTAAACATTTCTTGTAACCTTCATTTAAACAGAAAGTGACCATTCTATTGTATATTCACTCCATTGTAAGGATGCAAGGATACCAATAATATCAGAGCGAAACTTTAAACGCGGCATGATTTCTATACCACTAAACATACCAACTATTTCCAACATTCATGTCATCATAAAGATCCTATAATTCATTCAATTATAGAATAGATGATATTCAATTATAGGATCTGTATGCATTTATTGGCCAAATGTTTCATTGTAACATATACGGTGCATTCGAAAAGTACTCAGACCCACTTCACCTTTTGCACATTTTGTTACGTTTCAGCCTTATTCTCAAATTGATACAAATATTTTTTTCCCTCTTATCAATCTACACAAATGTATAAAAAATTTAAACTGAAATTATCTATATACATAAGTATATACAGACCCTTCACTCAGTACATTGTTGAAGAACCTTTGGCAGCGATTACAGCCTGGATTCTTCTTGGGGATGATGGGGCCACTCAAGAACATTCAGGGACTTGTCCCGAAGCCACTGCATTGTATTGGCTGTGTGCTTAGGGTCGTTGTCCTGTTGGAAGGTGAACCTTCTGAGGTCCTGAGCGCTCTGCAGCAGGTTTTTAAGGATCTCTCTGTACTTTGCTCCATTTATCTTTCCCTCGATGCTGACTGGTCTCCCAGTCCCTGCCGCTGAAAAACATACCCACAGCATGCCGCTGCCACCACCATGCTTCACCATAGGAATGGTGCCAGGTTTCCTCCTGACATGACGCTTGGCATTCAGGCCAAAGAGTTCAATCTTGGTTTTATCTCATAGCCTGAGAGTCTTTTAGGTGCATTTTGGCAAACTCTAATCAGGCTGTCGTGCCTTTTACGGAGGAGTGGCTTCCGTCTGTCCACTCTACCATAAAGGCCTGATTAGTGGAGTGCTGCAGAAATGGTTGACCTTCTGGAAGGTTCTTCCATCTCCCCAGAGGAACTCTGGAGCTCTGTCAGAGTGACCATTGGGTTCTTAGTCACATCCCTGACCAAGGCCCTTTTCCCCTGTTTTCTCAGTTTGGCCAAGTGGCCAGCTCTAGCAAGAGTCTTGGTGGTTCCAAACATATTCCATTTAAGAATGATGGCAGCCAATGTGTCTTTAGGGACCTTCAATGCTGCAGAAATGTTTTGGTACCCTTCCACAGATCTGTGCCTCAACATGATCCTGTCTCAGAGCTCTTCAGACAATTCCTTTGACCTCATGGCTTGGTTTATGCTCTGACATGCACTGTCAACTGTGGGACCTTATATAGGCAGGTGTGTGCCCTTTTTTTAACCTGGCAAGTCAGTTAAGAACTAATTCTTATTTTCAATGACGGCCTAGAAACAGTGGGTTAACTGCCTGTTCAGGGGCTGAATGACAGATTTGTACCTTGTCAGCTCAGAGACTTGAACTTCATGTCCAATCAATTGAATTTACCACAGGTGGACTCCAATCAAGTTGTAGAAACATCAATGATAACAGGATGCACCTGAGCTTAATTTCGAGTCTCATAGCAACGGGTCTGAATACTTACGTAAGACAGGTATTTCTGTTTTTATTTTGGTTTTTATCCATTTTAGAATAAGGCTGTAATGAAACAAAATGTGGAAAAAGGAAGGGGTCTGAATTAGTTTCCGATTGCACTGTGTCTTCAGAAAGTAGTCACACCCCTTGACTTTTTCCACATTTTGTTTTGTTACAGCCTGAAATCAAAAGGGACTAAATGTAGACTTGGAATGATGTTTTTTTGACATTTTTGGTATTGTATTATGATCCCCATTTGCTGTTGCGAAAGCAGCAGCTACTCTTCCTGGAGTCCACACAAAACATGACATAATACAGGACATTAATAGAGCTCAAGATTGAACTACATTACAAAAATGCTCACGTAGCCTACATATCAATACATACACACAAACTATCTAGGTCAATAAGTGAGAGGCATTGTGTGATGATGTGTTGCTTTATTTGTTTTTTGAAAGAAAGACTCTCAGCTTAAATCACTGCCAGGTGATCCTAACATTTTTTATTTATTTTACCTTTATTTAACTAGGCAAGTCAGTTAAGAACAAATTCTTATTTTCAATGACGGCCTAGGAACAGTGGGTTAGGGGGCAGAACGACAGATTTGTACCTTGTCAGCTTGGGGGTTTGAACTTGCAACCTTCCGGTTAATAGTCCAACACTCTAACCACTAGGCTACCCTGCCGCCCCATGTATTGACTCAGGGGTTATTATTTTTGGTGAAAGAAAGGTGATTTAAAAAATATATATATTTAAATGTGCTAACATTTCTAAAACATGTTTTCACTTTATCATTATGGGATATTGTGTCTAGATGGATGAGAAAAAATGCAGACTGTAACAACAAAATGTGAAATAAGGGTATGAATACTTTCTGAAGGCACCGTACAGTATAAGGCATGCTGCATGATTTCTATGGTGCAATGCTAGTCAGTAGAGTACTCACCAAAAGGACATTGATTTCTATGCTGCTATGCTGGTCAGTAGAGTACTCACCAAAAGGCCAGTGATTTGTATAGTGCTATGCTAGTCAGTAGAGTACTCACCAAAAGGACAGTGATTTCTATGGTGACATGCTGGTCAGTAGAGTACTCACCAAAAGGCCAGTGATTTGTATAGTGCTATGCTAGTCAGTAGAGTACTCACCAAAAGGACAGTGATTTCTATGGTGACATGCTAGTCAGTAGAGTACTCACCAAAAGGACATAGATTTCTATGCTGCTATGCTGGTCAGTAGAGTACTCACCAAAAGGACAGTGATTTCTATGCTGCTATGCTAGTCAGTAGAGTACTCACCAAAAGGACATTGATTTCTATGCTGCTATGCTGGTCAGTAGAGTACTCACCAAAAGGACAGTGATTTCTATGCTGCTATGCTAGTCAGTAGAGTACTCACCAAAAGGACATAGATTTCTATGCTGCTATGCTGGTCAGTAGAGTACTCACCAAAAGGACAGTGATTTCTATGCTGCTATGCTGGTCAGTAGAGTACTCACCAAAAGGACAGTGATTTCTATGCTGCTATGCTAGTCAGTAGAGTACTCACCAAAAGGACATTGATTTCTATGCTGCTATGCTGGTCAGTAGAGTACTCACCAAAAGGCCAGTGATTTGTATGGTGCTATGCTAGTCAGTAGAGTACTCACCAAAAGAACAGTGATTTCTATGGTGACATGCTAGTTAGTAGAGTACTCACCAAAAGGACATTGATTTCTATGCTGCTATGCTGGTCAGTAGAGTACTCACCAAAAGGCCAGTGATTTGTATGGTGCTATGCTAGTCAGTAGAGTACTCACCAAAAGGACAGTGATTTCTATGGTGCTATGCTAGTCAGTAGAGTACTCACCAAAAGGACAGTGATTTCTATGGTGACATGCTAGTTAGTAGAGTGCTCACCAAAAGAACAGTGATTTCTATGCTGCTATGCTAGTCAGTAGAGTACTCACCAAAAGGACATTGATTTCTATGCTGCTATGCTGGTCAGTAGAGTACTCACCAAAAGGACAGTGATTTGTATGGTGCAATGCTAGTCAGTAGAGTACTCACCAAAAGGACAGGGATTTCTATGGTGCTATGCTAGTCAGTAGAGTACTCACCAAAAGGACAGTGGCAGATGTATCCATTCAGCAGATCCATACAGGAACCTCCATTCAAACACGGCCTTGACCAGCAGTCATTAACATTCTCTGAGCACCATCTCCCTGGAAACACAACAGATGACATTCTGTACATATACCTTGTGGTATACGTTCTGTGGATGCTCTGTGCACATTTCAGTTGGCTTGGTGTACTTTTCTAAGCTTATTGTTGATGTGTTATAATGTAAATACCTTCTATTGTCTGTTCACTCTACAGTGTACTGTATTTGATATGATCATGTTCTGGGCAAATGGTTATACCAGCACCAGTATAATGTGATGTCTGTACGACAAAGGGACATTCTATATTATAAAAATGCTTCCCAAGTAAAGTAAGGAACATCAGTAATGCTTATTGACACCTTCACAATCATATGTTGTAACATACGATCACATTATGTAACGCATGTACAACAGCAGAATAAGTACTAAACTCAGCAACAACAACAAAAACGTCTCACTGTCAACTGCGTTTATTTTCAGCAAACTTAACATGTGTCAATATTTGTATGAACACAACAAGATTCAACAACTGAGACATAAACTGAAAAAGTTCCACAGACATGTGACTAACAGAAATTGAATAATGTGTCCCTGAACAAAGGGGGGGTCAAAATCAAAAGTAACAGTCAGTAACTGGTGTGGCCACCAGCTGCATTAAGTACTGCAGTGCATCTCCTCCCGAAAGACTGCACCAGATTTGCCCGTTCTTGCTGTGAGATGTTACCCCACTCCAAGGCACCTGCAAGTTCCCAGACATTTCTGGGGGGAATGGCCCTAGTCCTCACCCTTTGATCCAGCAGGTCCCAGGGACCTGGGATTGAGATCCTGGGATTGAGATCCAGGATCTTCACTGGCCATGGCAGAACACTGACATTCCTGTCTTGCAGGAAATCACGCACAGAATGAGCAGTATGGCTGGTGGCATTGTCATGCTGGAGGGTCATGTCAGAATGAGCCTGCAGGAAGGGTACCATGAGGGAGGAGGATGTCTTCCCTGTAACGCACAGTGTTGAGAATGCCTGCAATGACAACATGCTTAGTTCGATGATGCTGTGGGACCAAATCGATCCCGTTCCAGAGAACAGGCATCGGTGTAACGCTCATTCCTCCGACCATCACCCCTGGTGAGACACAACCGTGACCCCTCAGTGAAGAGCACTTTTTGCCAGTCCTGTCTGGTCCAGCGACGGTGGGTTTGTGCCCATAGGCCGGTGATGTCTGGTGAGGAGCTGCCTTACAACAGGCCTACAAGCCCTCAGTCCAGCCTCTCTCAGCCTATTGCGGACAGTCTGAGCACTGGTGTAACTCGGGCAGTTGTTGCCATCCTGTACCTGTCCCGCAGGTGAGATGTTCGGATGTACCAATCCTGTGCAAGTGTTGTTACACGTGGTCTGCCACTGCGAGGACGATCAGCTGTCCGTCCTGTCTCCCTGTAGCGCTGTCTTAGGCGTCTCACAGTACGTACATTGCAATTTATTGCCCTGGCCACATCTGCAGTCCTCATAACTCCTTGCAGCATGCCTAAGGCACATTCACGCAGAGAGCAGGGACCCTGAGCATCTTTCTTTTTGTGTTTTTTCCAGAGTCAGTAAAAGGCCTCTTTAGTGTCCTACGTTTTCATAACAGTGACCTAAATTGCCCACCGTCTGTAAGATGTTAGTGTCTTAACGACCATTCCACAGGTGCATGTTCATTAATTGTTTAGGCTCCATTGAACATAGCAAACAGTGTTTAAACCCTTTACAATGAAGATCTGTGAAGTTATTTGGATTTTTTCGAATTGTCTTTGAAAGACAGGGGCCTGAAAAAGGGTTTATATTACTTACACTACACAATACACACACACACACACACACACACACACACACACACACACACACACACACACACACACACACACACACACACACACACACACACACACACACACACACACACACACACACACACACACACACACAACTTGATAGAATTGTGGCCCCAATTTAGCTTGTCTTCAGGGACCTTTATGGCATTGTGTACACTCCCATGGGGGTACTAGGGAACACAGAGCTCTGCCAAGTGCTGTATTGTAAATCAATGGTTGTACAGCACGAACAACTAATGTCCCTCAGCCAGCAGACCGCTCAGGCTGACCATTCATTATAAACAGAAAACAGAGCATTCTGCTCCATTTCAACATTTGCAACATGCAACAATTTTAATGATTTTACTGAGTTACAGTTCATATAAGGAATTAATTTGGTCCTAATGTATGGATTTCACATGACTGCGCAGGGGTGCAGCCATGGGTTTGCCTGGGAGGGTATAGGCCCACCCACCGGGGAGTTAGGTTAAGAAGCCGGATGGTTAAGAGGCCCTGTGGTGGCATGGTTACAAGTGGTCTGTGGTTGTGAGGCCAGTTTTACGTACTGCCAAATTCTCTAAAACAACGTTGGAGGGGGCTTATGATAGAGAAATTAACATTAAATTGCAAATCTGGTGGACAATTGCACTCTCCCTCAAAACTTGAGACATCTGTGGCATTGTGTTGTGTTAAAAAACTGCCTATTTAGAGTGACCTTTAATTGTCCCCAGCACAAGGTGCACCTGTGTAATGATAATGCTGTTTAATCAGCTTCTTTATATGCCACACCTGTCATGTGGATTATCTTGGCAAAGGAGAAATGCTCACTAACAGGAATGTAAACAAATTTGTGCACCACATTTTAGAGAAATTCCTTTTTTTGTGGGTATCGACAATTTCTGGGATCTTGTATATTTTTTGTTCAGTGAAGTCATCTGTACAAATAGGATATTTTCAAGGGGATGCTTCTATGCCACGTTCTCTTTTTGGTTATCAGGCTGTGTTTTTCAAGGTAAGGGAACACAATGTGTTCATTTGTAATTTGGTTGAGCTATTCATTTGATGATTTCAAAGCTACCACGATAAAGGATGACAGATATTAACAACAATGAACTAAGAAAACCCCTGCCGCACACTCTTCATTCGTTAAATCAAATCTAAATCACATGTTATTGGTCACATACACATATTTAGCACATGTTATAGCGCGTGTAGTGAAATGCTTGTGTTCCTAGCTCAAACAGTGCAATAGTTAGTCAGTTGGTGCGTTGACCTGAAATCAATTGTTTTATGTTATCACAAGTGTGGTAACATACTGTGGGCCTACCTTCAAACCCTGGGGGGCAGTGACAGTGATAGCCTCCGATGACATCCTCACAGGTGGCACCATTGACACACGGGGAACTCTTACACTCATCCGTCTCCTGCTCACAGTAGGTCCCCTGGAACCCGAGCTCACAGCGACAAGTATAGTTGTATTGTTGGTCTAGACATACGCCGTGCTCAGAGCAGTGGTGTCCAATGCAGTTATCAACGTCCATCTCACAGTAGCTACCGCTGTATCCTCTGGGACAAAGGCAGCTGGTGACAAACAACTCCCATTATAAGACGATATCAACGGACACAGTTCATAGATACTTTCTGACAAGTCTTAAGATGCATTAAGACTGCCTCGTAATGCATTATAGCTGTCTGTCTTAAGTGAAGTGTTACCAAAACATTTAAGAGAATTTCTAAATGGATCTTAATTCGTTTTTTATTTAATTTTTCACCTTTATTTAACCAGGTAGGCCAGTTGAGAACATTCTAGCATCCTAGATGGGAATTACAAACCAGCAATTGTTTATGGAGTTTCCAATACTTTTTTCTATTCTGTATAACCCCATTGTTGAGTTAACCATCAGAGCAGCGTTTGCCCTAAACATACCGTGTATTTTTATTGGATAGAGGACAGAGAGAAAGACAGGGAAGATGGGAGAGAGGTTTAGTGCCAGAATGAATGGCCTGTGACGGACTTGAACCCACACCGACACAGTATGTGTGTTCTCTGAAGGTAGCAGCCTTAATCAGTAGACTTCCTCAGGCTCCACATAGACGATACATAAAACCAGTTACAGTGCCTTCAGAAACGATTCAAAATGGATTCAATCTAATAAAAAATCTCACCCATCTGCACACAATTCCCCATAATGACAAAGTGAATACATGTTTTTTATTTTTATTTTGGCAAATTTGTTGAAATTACACACAGAAATGTCTATATATAAGGTGTCAGATTTCACATCCTGCATCTCAGATGACAGTGGAGTGGCATGTGAAGCGGGACAACCAGAGCTTTCACGGAGTGCAAAGCCATAATTTACTTTCAATATTTTTGCTAAAATAAAATAAAAACATTGTTTCACTTTGTCATTATGGGGTATTGTGTGTAGATGGGTAAAAAAAATGTACTCCATTTTGAATTCAGGCTGTAACACAACAAAATGTGAAATGTTGTTGATGTTGCACAATTCACACAGCGCTCTGTACACAGAAATGTCGGTCGGAACCGGTCCAGGACCGGTCAAAGGGACTTAACGTTTTACTAATAAACACATACAACAGTAAACACTTAACCTTAGAAGGCTTAACGTTCTACTAATAAACACTTAGCCTTAGAAGGCTTAACGTTCTACTAATAAACACATAGCCTTAGAAGGCTTAACGTTCTACTAATAAACACATACGACAGTAAACACTTAGCCTTAGAAGGCTTAACGTTCTACTAATAAACACATACAACAGTAAACACTTAGCCTTAGAAGGCTTAACGTTCTACTAATAAACACATAGCCTTAGAAGGCTTAACGTTCTACTAATAAACACATACGACAGTAAACACTTAGCCTTAGAAGGCTTAACGTTTTACAAATAAACACTTAGCCTTAGAAGGCTTAACGTTCTACTAATAAACACTTAGCCTTAGAAGGCTTAACGTTTTACTAATAAACACTTAGCCTTAGAAGGCTTAACGTTCTACTAATAAACACTTAGCCTTAGAAGGCTTAACGTTCTACTAATAAACACATACAACAGTAAACACTTAGCCTTAGAAGGCTTAACGTTTTACTAATGTTAAGGGGGCGAGGGGGGGGTTACAGTTTTTAACTTAGTTTCTACACATTTCACCACGGTTAATGCCGTGTTCGTCTGCCATCTGAACATTATAACAAAATCAATGGGCCGTGACTTTTGGGAATTTCAGATTCTCCCTGTCTAGTTTTTATTTCTGTTTGATGTCAAAGATGATCTTGTTTAAAAAATATATATTGCTCCATTGTCTTTTCTACATGCTTAATATCTGGTTTGAGTCTTTAAAGTTTACACTGAAAATGTTTCACCACCCCATTTCACAATTGTGTTTATATAATATTATTTGGAGTGACGCTAAATGAATATAGGGGAAACACTGAATAGTGTATTTGAGACCTTCCCTTAGGCACTCACCTGTAGCCATCAATCTCATCTACACAAGTGGCCCCGTTTTGGCACCAGTGCTGAACACAATCGTTGATGTTTAAGCGGCAGTTACGTCCTGCCCATCCAGGTGCACAGACACAGGCGTAACTGCTGGCGTTGTTCAAGACACAACGTCCTCCGTTGGCACATGGCTGTAGAGAGAGAAGAGAAAATTGTCACACACATCAATACGTATTCATTTACTCCAAAATGACATGTGAAGACATCACACCATTCACACAACAAGTGCTTATTCACTATGTAATACTGTATCTTGGGGACAATACCAAATAACTCAGGCCTTTTGCAAAGAAAATTACATCTTGTTTCTTTGAAAAAGCTGGCAGAATCTTTGATATGATGTGTAGCTAGATTCAATATTGTATTCCATAGCCACGTCTCGTTCCTTCTCTCTATTCCATAGCCACGTCTCGTTCCTTCTCTCTATTCCATAGCCACGTCTCATTCCTTCTCTCTATTCCATAGCCACGTCTCGTTCCTTCTCTCTATTCCATAGCCACGTCTCGTTCCTTCTCTCTATTCCATAGCCACGTCTCATTCCTTCTCTCTATTCCATAGCCACGTCTCGTTCCTTCTCTCTATTCCATAGCCACGTCTCGTTCCTTCTCTCTATTCCATAGCCACATCTCGTTCCTTCTCTCTATTCCATAGCCACGTCTCGTTCCTTCTCTCTATTCCATAGCCACGTCTCGTTCCTTCTCTCTATTCCATAGCCACGTCTCGTTCCTTCTCTCTATTCCATAGCCACGTCTCGTTCCTTCTCTCTATTTCATAGCCACGTCTCGTTCCTTCTCTCTATTCCATAGCCACATCTCGTTCCTTCTCTCTATTCCATAGCCACGTCTCGTTCCTTCTCTCTATTTCATAGCCACGTCTCGTTCCTTCTCTCTATTCCATAGCCACATCTCGTTCCTTCTCTCTATTCCATAGCCACGTCTCGTTCCTTCTCTCTATTCCATAGCCACGTCTCATTCCTTCTCTCTATTCCATAGCCACGTCTCGTTCCTTCTCTCTATTCCATAGCCACGTCTCGTTCCTTCTCTCTATTCCATAGCCACGTCTCATTCCTTCTCTCTATTCCATAGCCACGTCTCGTTCCTTCTCTCTATTCCATAGCCACATCTCGTTCCTTCTCTCTATTCCATAGCCACGTCTCGTTCCTTCTCTCTATTCCATAGCCACATCTCGTTCCTTCTCTCTATTCCATAGCCACGTCTCGTTCCTTCTCTCTATTCCATAGCCACGTCTCGTTCCTTCTCTCTATTCCATAGCCACGTCTCATTCCTTCTCTCTATTCCATAGCCACGTCTCGTTCCTTCTCTCTATTCCATAGCCACGTCTCGTTCCTTCTCTCTATTCCATAGCCACGTCTCGTTCCTTCTCTCTATTCCATAGCCACATCTCGTTCCTTCTCTCTATTCCATAGCCACATCTCGTTCCTTCTCTCTATTCCATAGCCACATCTCGTTCCTTCTCTCTATTCCATAGCCACGTCTCATTCCTTCTCTCTATTCCATAGCCACGTCTCGTTCCTTCTCTCTATTCCATAGCCACGTCTCATTCCTTCTCTCTATTCCATAGCCACGTCTCGTTCCTTCCCTCTATTCCATAGCCACGTCTCGTTCCTTCTCTCTATTCCATAGCCACATCTCGTTCCTTCTCTCTATTCCATAGCCACATCTCGTTCCTTCTCTCGATTCCATAGCCACGTCTCATTCCTTCTCTCTATTCCATAGCCACGTCTCGTTCCTTCCCTCTATTCCATAGCCACGTCTCGTTCCTTCCCTCTATTCCATAGCCACGTCTCGTTCCTTCCCTCTATTCCATAGCCACGTCTCGTTCCTTCTCTCTATTCCATAGCCACATCTCGTTCCTTCTCTCTATTCCATAGCCACGTGTCATTCCTTCTCTCTATTCCATAGCCACGTCTCGTTCCTTCCCTCTATTCCATAGCCACGTCTCGTTCCTTCTCTCTATTCCATAGCCACATCTCGTTCCTTCTCTCTATTCCATAGCCACATCTCGTTCCTTCTCTCTATTCCATAGCCACGTCTCATTCCTTCTCTCTATTCCATAGCCACGTCTCGTTCCTTCCCTCTATTCCATGGTATATGCCATTTTAATTCTCATCAAAGACAGGATATTGTTATGAAGCGTAATGTATTGTAATATAATGCATTTCTATATCTCATCGTGATCCACTGGGATGAATACAGTGATTAGGCATAACGCAGACAGTGATTTTCCATCAATACGTAGATAGTGTTTGAGTTTGACAATTTACAGCATAAAATAGATTGTGATTGCTTCGATTAAATTATCTGCAGGGACAACACTGTGTGTGTGTGTGTGTGTGTGTGTGTGTGCACGCGTGTGAGTTCCATGTTCATTTGTCTAACGAGACTAAAATGACCTGATTAATGGCAACATTCCAAACCATTTTACGAGGCAACCATCATCGAGGTGTGACTAATTTGTCAATATGCTTCACAACGGTCATCGACATGTATAAGAAGGTTTAAAAAACAGGACAATGAAGATACTACAAACTTTATGATTTTTTTTAAAAATCAATCAGATAGTGACTGAATTATTGAACATAAGACATTGTACTGGCATGGACAAATAATTAATGGAGGTTCAGTCATTTTGGTGGGATTTCAGGTATTCAATTTATTATAAAATGTCACTTTTTTCATATAATGCACTTATATATACACATTTCCTCAGTATATCAGGTATCTTTGAAATACTTTGTCATAAATAAAGAAAAGTATATGTGCCTCATTTGAATATATACATTGAAGGTATTTGCATACATTAATAAATTAACATAAATGGGTAGAACTGGGCTGAAACCACCCAAAACTTGCTCCGTCTCTAGGCCTACCTGCGCCTTCTAGACTGCCTCATTAATTATTCAGTATTGTTGTTGTCACATTCTCTTGCATAATTAAACAATGCCAGCAGCATACCACCCAGCATACCACCACTGCTGGCTTGCTTCTGAAGCTAAGCAGGGTTGTTCCTGGTCAGTCCCTGGATGGGAGACGAGATGCTGCTTGAAGTGGTGTTGGAGGGCCAGTAGGAGGCACTCTTTCCTCTGTTCTAAAAATTATCCCAATGCCCCAGGGCAGTGATTGGGGACACTGCCCTGTGTAGGGTGCCATCTTTTGGATGGGATGTTAAACGGGTGTCCTGACTCTCTGAGATCATTAAAGATCCCATAAGTATGTCAAGGAAACAGCAGAGGGAACACCCCCCTATCCACATTGATGGAACAGTAGTGGAGAGGGTAGTAAGTTTTAAGTTCCTCGGCGTACACATCACAGACAAACTGAATTGGTCCACCCACACAGACAGCATCATGAAGAAGGCGCAGCAGCGCCTCTTCAACCTCAGGAGGCTGAAGAAATTCGGCTTGTCACCAAAAGCACTCACAAACTTCTACAGATGCACAATCGAGAGCATCCTGTTGGGCTGTATCACCGCCTGGTACGGCAACTGCTCCGCCCACAACCGTAAGGCTCTCCAGAGGGTAGTGAGGTCTGCACAACGCATCACCGGGGGCAAACTACCTTCCCTCCAGGACACCTACACCACCCGATGTCACAGGAAGGCCATAAAGATCATCAAGGACAACAACCACCCGAGCCACTGCCTGTTCACCCCGCTATCATCCAGAAGGCGAGGTCAGTACAGGTGCATCAAAGCTGGGACCGAGAGACTGAAAAACTGCTTCTATCTCAAGGCCATCAGACTGTTAAACAGCCACCACTAACATTGAGTGGCTGCTGCCAACACACTGACTCAACTCCAGCCACTTTAATAATGGGAATTGATGGGAAATTATGTAAAATATATCACTAGCCACTTTAAACAATGCTACCTAATATAATGTTTACATACCCTACATTATTCATCTCATATGTATATGTATATACTGTACTCTATATCATCTACTGCATCTTTATGTAATACATGTATCACTAGCCACTTTAACTATGCCACTTGGTTTACATACTCATCTCATATGTTATACTGCACTCAATACCATCTACTGTATCTTGCCTATGCCGCTCTGTACCATCACTCATTCATATATCTTTATGTACATATTCTTTATCCCCTTACACTTGTGTCTATAAGGTAGTAGTTTTGGAATTGTTAGCTAGATTACTTGTTGGTTATTACTGCATTGTCGGAACTAGAAGCACAAGCATTTCGCTACACTCGCATTAACATCTGCTAACCATGTGTATGTGACAAATAACATTTGATTTGATTTGATTTGAGGAAGATACCCATGGGATTTAAAATCAAAATGTTTGGCTACACCGATCTAAACATTCTTCACATTGTTTGTGAGATCAGATATAATATCACTATCATCCCAATATCACTATCATCTCAGCGCATCTAATTAGTAAACATTCCCAACTGTATTAAATTATTACTATTTTTTAATTCCACAAAACATCAAAACACACCAACTTAAAGTTCTCTTTCTTGTGATGTAACTGTCAAGACCTTAAACGAATCCCAGACGAACAAACGAATCCCAGACGAACAAACGAATCCCAGACGAACAAACAAATCCCAGACGAACAAACAAATCCCAGACGAACAAACGAATCCCAGACGAACAAACAAATCCCAGACGAACAAACGAATCCCAGACGAACAAACGAATCCCAGACGAACAAACGAATCCCAGACGAACAAACAAATCCCAGACGAACAAACGAATCCCAGACGAACAAACGAATCCCAGACGAACAAACGAATCCCAGACGAAGAGTTAGCATTTTTATAGATGCAACGGAAAGCCAGTGTATTCCATTGAACATATTTCAGCCATTACCTGAGAGTTTGACAGGTCATTACAAATGTTTCCGCAGTCGTTACGTTAACGAGAATAAACTAATTGCACAAGCAAGAGTGGAAAAGAATCACCAGAGTAAAATAAAAGCTATCGATTCCACGAGATTTAGGTGCCAAGTGGATTTTGCACTCCTCAAGCAGGAAATATATGGCTGGAAAGGAGAGACCCTCAGGTGGGCGTGGCATGCGCGTTGCTAATATGTAGCAACAGCCTGGGATCTAATAATATTTCATACTTCTTAAATACGTTGAGCATTTGCTTTAGTCTGTATGTAGTGCCAGATGGGCGGGGTTTGCTTTAGTCTGTATGTAGTGCCAGATGGGCGGGGTTTGCTTTAGTCTGTATGTAGTGCCAGATGGGCGGGGTTTGCTTTAGTCTGTATGTAGTGCCAGATGGGCGGGGTTTGCTTTAGTCTGTATGTAGTGCCAGATGGGCGGGGTTTGCTTTAGTCTGTATGTAGTGCCAGATGGGCGGGGTTTGCTTTAGTCTGTATGTAGTGCCAGATGGGCAGGGTTTGCTTTAGTCTGTATGTAGTGCCAGATGGGCGGGGTTTGCTTTAGTCTGTATGTAGTGCCAGATGGGCGGGGTTTGCTTTAGTCTGTATGTAGTGCCAGATGGGCGGGGTTTGCTTTAGTCTGTATGTAGTGCCAGATGGGCGGGGTTTGCTTTAGTCTGTATGTAGTGCCAGATGGGCGGGGTTTGCTTTAGTCTGTATGTAGTGCCAGATGGGCGGGGTTTGCTTTAGTCTGTATGTAGAATCAGATTGGCGGGGTTTGCTTTTGTCTGTATGTAGTGCCAGATGGGCGGGGTTTGCTTTAGTCTGTATGTAGTGCCAGATGGACGGGGTTTGCTTTAGTCTGTATGTAGTGCCAGATGGGCGGGGTTTGCTTTAGTCTGTATGTAGTGCCAGATGGGCGGGGTTTGCTTTAGTCTGTCTGTAGTGCCAGATGGGCGGGGTTTGCTTTAGACTGTCTGTAGTGCCAGATGGGCGGGGTTAACAAGCTCAATCAAGCCCAGATCCAGTATTTTAAATGATTTCAAATGGTATTTGAACCTTGAATTGTACTGTGCACCAATTTGTTTGCTGAGGTTTGTTTGTTCAGTTGGGGGCAAATCCTACATTTAATTTAAGACAAATGTTCAAGTAGTCATGCATTGATGTCAATGGGAGATTAAGTGAAAATGGAATTTAAATGGAAGTTAGGATTAACCCCACGTTCTGCACAAAAAAGTGTTGTTTTACCCACTTGTATGTTCGGTGGGCACAGCAGGCGACATGTGTACTTCAGTCCACCAGGCAGATCCAGACAATGTGTGTTTCTAGGGCATGTGGTGTTGGGTAGGGTACAGGCATCCACATCCACCTCACACTTCTGGCCCAGAAATCCTGCAAGGAAGCAGCGAAACAGACTCATTATCATCAACATTGAGATTAGCACTGAGTAAAACTCAGCTGACCGCTAAAATGAGAAGGGAACAGACTTTGCAATTTTCCCCAAACAAGAAGTACAATAGGATGACGTGTTTGTGAGGAGGAACAAAGATTTTCTGACTGATAACATTAACTCAAACTTCTAGTTCACCTAATATCATTGTACCATCTAAACCGCTGTGAAATATATTTTCGATAACCAAAAATATAGTATTTTGTGCTGTTTGAAAATGGTGCACAAAACCGAAAGAAAAAGCCACAGGCATAGAAATAACACAAATGGAACAGATCTACCACTTATTAGACTTACTTTCAATGAGAATGACTGATCTATAACTCGCATTTCTATGTGAATTTGGTCAGGTCACCCAAAAAGACACATATTGCAGCTTTAATCCGGGTCCTGGAAACTGGCTTGTGATGTAGTACTTGACTGTAGACTGAGTCTAAAGCCTTTTCACGACTGATCTTGTCCTGCCGGAGATCCTGATCTAAGGACAACTCGTTCAGAATAACCTGCCCCATCTCTGGTCTTAAAGATGAACACCAGATCTGTGTCCCAAAAGGCATCCTATTCCCCTTATAACGCACTACTTTTGACCAGAGCTCTATATATAGGTAACAGGATGCCATTTGGGACGCATTCCATGTATTGCTATGGATGGATGATGGTGAAGTGGACACATGGGTCGTGTTCGATTCAATTTAAATTCTGTCAATTCAGGATGTAATCAGAAATTACAAGGATCTCCTTTGATTTCTTAATGAGGAAGAAATGGAATTTGGTTTTGAATTTCCGTTTCCGTCCTGAATTGACTGAATTGAAATGGAAGTGACCCCGACTCTGGTGGACTGTGTGATGGGGACAATGCTATGATTGAAAGTGCAGCATCATCTGGCAGCCCAGCATAAACTCTGCCCTGCATGCCAGTCACACACACACACACACACCCTCTCGTCTCTAGGGTGGTACATCTCCATCAGACTGCATCAGTGAATGTAAATTCAGCCTCAGCCGGTCGAGACGAATAAACAATTACTGCAGAATCATATTAATACAGGAGTCGAATGCCCCATGAAAGGAGAGAGTATTCCATATCACAATATTGACATAATTCTCCTGCAGTAATGAGCTTTGGCAATGAGCCGAGTGATTTGCTCAGCTGTCAGTCAAAGGACACTGTCCAAAAGGCACCCTGTTCCCTTTATAGTGCACTACTTTTGACCAGGACCCATAGAACTGGTCAAAAGAAGTGCACTATATAGGAAATAAGCTTCCATTTGGGATGCATCCAATGGCTTGTTTGGGGCTGGGATGGATAGGGCCCTATCTTGGTGAAACTGAATGTGAGCGGGCACAACATACATACCTGGTGGACACCTGCATTTGTAGAAGCCAACAGAGTCCAAGCATGTCCCATTGTGCAGGCAGGGGTTGGAGAAACACTGGTTCATTTCTGTCTCACAGTGGGGTCCTGAAAGACAAGAGGAAGGTGTAGTAGTGACTGATTACACTGTGTTTAATTAGTTTATGTAGGCATTTTAATTAACCCCAAATGTAAATGGACTCAATGATTCAAAATTGGGATTGTAAATTCCCCCTTACAATTCTGAGGGAACATTCCAAAGTTGTGTAGTTTTATAAACAGTGTAGCATTTCATTCTTTTCATTTCTCTTTAATAATTACAAATACTGGAAAAACAGCAGGAAAACCTATTTTCAAAAGCTATTATGCCACTCAACATTAAAATGCATAAGAATCTTAAACTGTGAAACACAAAAGCCAGTGTCTCACAGTGCTCTATCATGTTCCAAGTCTAGTTTAAATCTAGATGGTGATTCTCACAGTGCTCTATCATGTTCAAGTCTAGTTTAAATCTAGATGGTGATTCTCACAGTGCTCTCTCATGTTCCAAGTCTAGTTTAAATCTAGATGGTGATTCTCACAGTGCTCTATCATGTTCCAAGTCTAGTTTAAATCTAGATGGTGATTCTCACAGTGCTCTCTCTTGTTCAAGTCTAGGTTCAATCTAGATGGTGATTCTCACAGTGCCCTCTCTTGTTCAAGTCTAGTTTAAATCTAGATGGTGATTCTCACAGTGCTCTCTCATGTTCCAAGTCTAGTTTAAATCTAGATGGTGATTCTCACAGTGCTCTATCATGTTCCAAGTCTAGTTTAAATCTAGATGGTGATTCTCACAGTGCTCTCTCTTGTTCAAGTCTAGGTTCAATCTAGATGGTGATTCTCACAGTGCCCTCTCTTGTTCAAGTCTAGTTTAAATCTAGATGGTGATTCTCACAGTGCTCTCTCATGTTCCAAGTCTAGATGGGGATTCTCACAGTGCTCTCTCATGTTCCAAGTCTAGATGGGGATTATCACAGTGCTCTCTCATGTTCAAGTCTAGTTTAAATCTAGCTCGGATATAACCTTCCTACGTAATGCATCTAGATGGTGATTTAATCGTTCTACATAGATTTAGTCGTTAAGCTCCTACCATACAGGGGATTCGTCTCAGATGTGACTGTGGAAGTGATTTATCATAAACATCCGTTCATCAATAACGGCAAATCCAGTACATGTAGTAAAAGGCCCTCTTGAAAGAGTCAATCTCAGGATATGTCCCATATAGTGCACTACCTTTGACCAGAGCCCTATGGGATCCACTATGGGCCCTGGTCAAAATAAGTGCACTATCAAGGGAATTGGGTGCCATTTGGGACGATGACTCAGTCTACTGTACAGCAGACCTACTGTGATTAATATCACAATGTTCTTTCTGTTGGTATATATATATATAAATGCCACATTGTGCAGCTACAAATTGTACAAATCCATCCCAACAGCGATGTGCAAAGATATCTGTCAGAAGAAATGTATCATATGTATTGTTCAGGTAGTACTCTCAATGGGTGGGGGGGGGGTCATTCTTCATGGATATCTGTCAGAAGAAATGTATCATATGTATTGTTCAGGTAGTACTCTCAATGGGTGGGGGGGGGGGTCATTCTTCATGGATATCTGTCAGAAGAAATGTATCATATGTATTGTTCAGGTAGTACTCTCAATGGGTGGGGGGGGGGTCATTCTTCATGGATATCTGTCAGAAGAAATGTATTGTTCAGGTAGTACTCTCAATGGGTGGGGGGGGGGTCATTCTTCATGGATATCTGTCAGAAGAAATGTATTGTTCAGGTAGTACTCTCAATGGGTGGGGGGGGGGGTCATTCTTCATGGATATCTGTCAGAAGAAATGTATTGTTCAGGTAGTACTCTCAATGGGTGGGGGGGGGGGTCATTCTTCATGGATATCTGTCAGAAGAAATGTATTGTTCAGGTAGTACTCTCAATGGGTGGGGGGGGGGTCATTCTTCATGGAGGATGGAAGATGAAACATGACCCAAGAAATAGCCAACATAAATATTGGTTTACTGCAAAGGAACTCGCCATCCCATTATTAAGTCATGCATTTCAGTGTGTGCATTTCTTTTTTTACCATGGGAGACAGACATATTCCAGACTGACCGAAAACAGAGAAATAATTCCACCAACAACCAAGTCAACTCTCTGCTACTCTTCATTATTTTTGTCATAAACAGAGCAGAAGACACATTTCTGATGTAACAGTTGGACAAATAAAGTTGTATTGTACAACACAGTCCCCCAAAACGTCTGTAGCCTTCAATAGAATGGAATAGATGGACATGGAATAGAACCAAGAACGTTACAGTACTGTCCAGCTGCCTTAGCCTGAGTGGCAGTCTGCTTGTCACCCATAAGGAGGTGGAGAGAGAGAGCAGAAACAGGCTGGCTCCCAGGTTAAAACCCACAGAGGAAGAACAATTGGTCTGTTGGGGTGATGAAGATGAATGTGAGTCGGTCAGATAAACTGGTCTTTGAAAGGTAAGGTTGAAAAATCATGTAAACTGGTCATTGAAAGGTCAGGTAAACTGGTCATTGAAAGGTCAAGTGACCTGGTCATAAAAAGGTCAGGTAAACTAGTCATTGAATGTTCAGGTTGAAAGGTCAAGTAAACTGGTCATTGAAAGGTCAGGTAAACTGGTCATTGAAAGGTCAAGTGACCTGGTCATAAAAAGGTCAGGTAAACTAGTCATTGAATGTTCAGGTTGAAAGGTCAAGTAAACTGGTCATTGAAAGGTCAGGTAAACTGGTTATTGAAAGGTCAAGTTGAAAGGTCAGGTAAAGTGGTCATTGAAAGGTCACAGGGAGAGGGTATCTGATATAGAAGCCAGGATATACCCTGGGGATGAGTCTCAAATGGTACTGATCCCTATATAGTTCACTACTGTTGACAAATAAAAGCAGAAAGTGATGAGATGCCCCTGGGATGAAGGAACATAAAAGGTAAAATGGGAATATAATTGGACATGGAAGTAAATGCAGGTCGTTCAAGTCAAGTAGAGAGAAATGTACAGGAGTAGTTTCAGAAGGAAATATGCGCTCCTACAAACGTATCAGTCTGTCTGTCTTGTACTGTTAATATTAAGTCATATGGATTAGGAATGGGCACTCTTATTTGAATATTCAAATATCCGAATGGACGTTAGTAGTAGTACTCAAACATTTTGCAGGTCTATTTTATCCAGAAAAAAACATATTTTTAATTAAATTATCCTTGTGACATAGTTAAATAGAAATTATATACCATGACATTTGAAAGTCTTAATTTAATAAAACAAACTTTGAATGTAGTTTTTATGACGATGCATTGAGCTACTACTACACATTTAGTCCTCCAGTCAGCCCTGACAAGGGTATGCTATTAACCCCTCTTTAAATAGAGATTACAGACACACACCTAACCGAGGACCTGACACAGATCAACGCTAAACACTCATCACAAATATTATTTGTACTATTCTAATTCCCATTTCAATCCCTAATATGGATAACAATAGTATGTTGTGTTAGGCTATGTTATGTACCATATAAATCTTGGTTAACCCAGAACTAAAATCTCACTTAATGTTTACTTAGTCTGTCCACGAGATATGTCAATATATAATGAACAAAAATATGAACTAAAAATGTAAAGTGTTGGTCCCATGTCTCATGAGCTGAAATAAAACATCCCAGAAATATTCCATACTCACAAAATGCTTATTTCTCTCAAATGTTGTGCACAAATGTGTTTACATCCCTGTTAGTGAGCATTTCTCCCTTGCCAAAATACTTCATCCACCTGACAGATGTGGCATATCAAGAAGCTGATGAAACAGCATGATCATTACACAGGTGCACTTTTTGCTTGGGACAATAAAATGACACTCCAAAATGTGCAGTTTCTTCACACAACACAATGCCACAGATGTCTCAAGTTTTGAGGGACTGCAGGAATATCCACCAGAGGTGTTGCCAGAGAAATGAATGTTCAATTCTCTACCATAAGCCGCCTCCAACATAATTTTTGAGAATTTGGCAGTACATTGAACCGGCCTGACAACCGCAGACCACGTGTAACCACTTCAGCCCAGGACCTCCACATCTGGCTTCTCACCTACGGGATCGTCTGAGACCAGGCACCTGGACAGCTGATGAAACTGAGGAGTATTTCTGTCTGTAATAAAGCCCTTTTGTGGGGTAAAACTAATTCTGATTGGCAGGTCCTGACTCCCCAGTGGGTGGGCCTGGCTCCCAAGTGGGTGGGCCTGGGAGGGCACTGGTAATATAGAACAAATCAATATTTTATTTTTAATTTAAGCTTTATTTAACTAGGCAAGTCAGTTCAGAACAAATTCTTATTTATAATGACGGCCTACACCGGCCAAACCCGGACGACGCTGGGCCAATTGTGCACCACCCTATGGGACTCCCAACCACGGCCAGATGTGATACAGCCTGGATCTCTCTCAGTAAGCATGGTAATGCTCCCCTGAATATTTCCAAAATTCCCATAATGAGCATTTACCTAGTTAAGTAAATAATCCTCAAAACCACCTCAAAATGTATTAAAGAAATATCATAAATGCCTTCGATACTGAAACACGAAGGTCATGTAGCAAACCATGAACCGTCAATGAGGAATAAACTTGGAAAAGGTTCAGGGTGAATGTTTGTGATTACTTCATTGTTATACATTGGGATTAATTTCCCCTTTCTAAAGCTCCAGGTTAGGTGAAGTGGATAACGATGTGTGCATCGCAGATGAAATATGCAATGGAAACCAATTAAGATAGGATTATATCTTTCTGCAGAGCAAACTTAATTACTAATGTACCATGAACTTTATACATTAGCGTAGGAACGCTCACAGAAAAGCATGCATGTAAAGGATATTGAGATGAATGAGAGAAAGAGGCATTAACCAGATCTGGGTTCAAATAGTATTCAATATATTAAACATTGCTTTAGCCTGCTTGGAGTGGGGGTGCCTGTTATGCAGGGTTTTGGTTTGCACTTTTGAGACTTTCCTGATGTTTCCATCACAGCAGGCAAGCCCAATCAAGCACAGATAGAGTTTTTGAAATTATTTTGAATAGTATTTGAACCCAGGAACCCAGACAATAGCATTAAGAACTGAGATTAGTGTGTGTGTGTGTGTGTGTGTGTGTGTGTGTGTGTGTGTGTGTGCGTGCGACCATGTGGATCACAGTTCTTCATTGACGTATCATGGCGAGAGTGAGCACAGAAAGGTTCAATGTATGTTCCAAAATGGCACCCTATTCCCTATATAGTGCACTACTTTTGACTAGAGCCCTATGAGCCCGGGTCAAAAGTAGTGCACTATAAAGGGAATGTAATGCCATTTGGGACACACATTAAACTCAGATCTCCAGCACCATGTAGCCAGCTCATAAATACCCAGAGAGGACTTGGCTGGTGTCAGTAATTGGCTCATACACTGCAGTTCTTGGGCACCGTCCAAGGCCAAAGCAACACACTATGCAAACCTTTGCAAAAATGATAAAATAATGATAAATTGTATTTTCAGAAAGAACACCACCGCCAAAGAAGCCCTCTGCTTAATGATACATTTCTTACTCTACAGCATGGGTCGGCAACAGGCGGCCCGCGGGACAAAACCAGTGTAATGAAGGTATGAAATGATTGCTATTTTCAAATACAATCACTTTTTGGGCTTAGTTGGGGTCAATTTGCAGTGTACAAATAATTATGAGGTTGATGAAGCACAACTTTAAATTTCCTACATTATTATTATATTTATTTTATTCTAGCACTTAAACGATTTCATCTATAAAACACAAAACCAACTTTAAAACACAGATTGAAAAAATATTTGTGATAGCATTTATACTTTTTGTACTACAACAATATATTAATGAGTTCCCAATGCCTTTCAATGGCAAAAAAAGGGTCCATAGACTTTTAAAGATTCTAGAATCTAGACCCATCTCCTCTTTCACCGTTTAAGCAATCAACCCCAAACCAACGTTGAGATGTTCAGACTGCCCCTACTTAGATTGCCTGTCTAGCAATTTTTTATACTATGTACAGTATACTTTCTGAACTATAAAGATTTTAATTGTGCGTAAAATAACATGAATGAGAACCATAGGTATACAGAACTAGCTTTTTAAAATGGTCCTGCTCCTTGGCCAGTTACGCTTCATGATCAACTTCAAAACAGTCATCTTCAAACTCTTTAAAATCTTTATCAACTATAACTACACTGAACAAAAATATAAACACAACATTCAACAATTTCAAAGATTTTACTGAGTTACTGTTCATATAATGTTCACAAAATCATCAGAAAACCGCTCGCCCACACAGCGCCATACACGCTGTCTGCCATCTGCCCGGTACAGATGAAGCCAGAATTCATCCGTGAAGAGCACATTTCTCCAGCGTGCCAGTCGCCACAGAAGGTGAGCATTTGCCCACTGAAGTTGGTTACTTTGCCGAACTGTAGTTCGATGAGCATGCAGATGAGCTTCTCTGAGACGGTTTCTGACAGTTTGTGCAGAAATTCTTTAGTTGTGCAAACCCACAGTTTCATCAGCTGTCCAGGTGGCTGGTCTCAGATGATCGATCCCGCAGGTGAAAAAGCTAGATGTGGAGTTCCTGGGCTGGCGTGGTTACACGTGGTCTGCAGCCATGTGAGGGGGGGGGGGGGGGGGGGGGCAGACGTGACACTCATGAAACGTGGGACCAACACTTTACATGTTGCGTTTATATGTGTTCATTGTATGTACACATTTGCATAAAAGTGCATAAAATTACAATTAATAAAAACTTAAACTGTATTTGCATAAACTACATTTGCATAAAATAACTCAACAACAAGTACCTTTTGAACCGTTCAAGCTACAGATGCCAAACCAACTTCACATGTTCAGGCTATCCTATACATTAAATCATCATTCACAAGCTACAGATGCCAAACCAACTTCACATGTTCAGGCTATCCTATACATTAAAACATCATTCACAAGCTAGAGATGCCAAACCAACTTCACATGTTCAGGCTATCCTATACATTAAAACATCATTCACAAGCTAGAGATGCCAAACCAACTTCACATGTTCAGGCTATCCTATACATTAAATCACCATTCACAAGCTAGAGATGCCAAACCAACTTCACATGTTCAGGCTATCCTATACATTAAATCATCCTTCACAAGCTAGAGATGCCAAACCAACTTCACATGTTCAGGCTATCCTATACATTAAATCATCATTCACAAGCTAGAAAGCACACCACATTTTCTTCAGGAAATGTACTTTTCTAGTTATAATAATTGTCGGCCCCAGAACCATTTGCTCCAACAAAAATCGTAAATTTGATGCCCTTTCGGTTTGTTTTTGGAGATTCTACCATAGCTCCAGTTTTCCTTCCTGTATACCATTGGAGAGACACACAAGTTTACAACAGGCACGTGTCTGTCTGCCTGTCTGTCTGCTGGTCTGTCTGCCTGTCTGCCGGTCTGCAGTAGAGCACTGGCCTGTGATGTACTAAAATGTGAGCACTGGAACAATGAAAGGAGGCATTTTACTACGGCCATTTTACATTTATTGTCTGCTTTCTTTGCTTAGAGGTACGGTATGCATCGGTAGAGATGTGTTTTATTCAAGATAATAGTGCAGCACTACCGGAGACATCACAAGCCACTAAATCTACCTTTTATGAGGAAACAGGAAGCGGGCAGAATATAAACATTCAGAGTAAGTAAATAAAAAAAGGGTTGGTGGCAAGCATGTGAAGCTGTCTAATAAAATCTAAGCTCTAACATCGATGATATATGAACACTGACAACCACTTTGGTTCGGTGATTGAAGCAGTGGTACAACCATCTACTGTATATTGTGGGCAGAGAGAGAGAGGGAGAGAAACATGATATTCAATCCTTTAGTAACCCTAAAATGTGTATATTTACTTGTATAAAAACTTATTTCGTCATCCTAAAATGTACATCTTTTAAAACCTCCTTTAGCTAACCTAAAATGGAAGTATCTTAAATCCTCTTTGGAATTCCTATTAGATGTTTTAAAGAAATGAACCCTAATATTCTCCTGCTCCTTGGTTTTACATTATGATTGCTTCCACTTGGAGAAGAAACTAGCAGTTGGTCAGACAGTCTGTTGTTTCAAGTGCCATATAAAAAGAGACAGGATATGGAGCGGAGATTAGCTTCTTTAAATCCACAAGACTGAATTACTGGTGTTCTGGGACTCCTTGGCTTTTCAATAGCTGTGTGATTTCAATTAGGAGACTCTGATTGGAAATATAACAGGGCAGGGGAAAGATACGGACAACAAAAGGCATGGTATGCGTCCCAAATGGCACCACATTCCCTTTATAGTGTACTACTTTCTACCAGGACACATAGGGCTCTGATCAAAAGTAGTGCACTATATATGGAATAGAGTGCCATTTGAGACACATGCCCTATCTCGGAGGAATCTGCCCTTCTAAAGTTTCATAGTGTCTCTTCAGCATGTCACCGGACATTTTTGGCAGATTACAATCAGGTGCTTGGCATTTTGTGATGGCCTTTTGGACAGCACCTTGTCTGCCTGCCTGGAAAAAGAAAATAAACCCTTGATATGCGTCTGGGAAAAAAAACTATAAAGCCATGCAAGGTGAAAAATGTCTCCAATGTCTGTACAGTTTCCCTAAGAATAAAGGACAACCCTTTATATGAAGGGTACCTACATAGGGACTTCATGACACATCTGTACAGTTTCCCTAAGAATAAAGGGTAACCCTTTATATGAAGGGTACCTACATAGGGACTTCATGACACATCTGTACAGTTTCCCTAAGAATAAAGGGTAACCCTTTATATGAAGGGTACCTACATAGGGACTTCATGACACATTCATAACCAATTCAAAACCCCTATATCTGCAGGACATGAGCATTTCATAAACGCTTATACCATCGGCCGCAAGTTCATATTTTTCTAGTCTGAATAAAAACTTAAATATCAGGGGCTTGAGCAATGCACTCAGAAATGCTTGATCTACTCCAGACAGACTGGTCCTGAGGGGCTTCGAGACGGGTTCTGAAATTAAACGGGGGGTCTTCTGAAAGTCCGCCTGCTTCAACGCTTCATAATTCCACATCGAAAAAGGGGTCCCTGGATGCCTAGGGGCTGTGTCCCAAATGGCAGCCTTTTCCCTGCATAGTGCATTACTTATGACCAGGAGGAGCCCTAAATAGGGAATAGGGTTCCACTTGGCATGGACGCCTCGGAGTGAAGGGTTCCATCAGTCACTGAGGTGCTGCCACATTGTGAGAGACAATTTTCCATCAGCGAAGTGGCAACCGATATTTGAGCCTGGCGCAGCACAAAAAAAGCCCTAGCTCATGTAATGCTATGTAAGGACTTATCGGAGTGACAGGTATGAGTGTGTCAGCTAAGATGGGGACTGAGGTTCTGCTGACAGGATTGAGAGGAACCAAAGATGAAAGACATGAAATGAAGAGAGCCACTTGTTCCTTCTGAGGGGTTGTGGTTTGGTTTAGGCTGTTGTATGTATAATGGAGAACTAGATACTCAAATTCAATTTCTGGGTTCCAAATTAAACATATGTCGAGAAGATGTGCATTTTTTAACACCAGAGGAAAACACATGAACGTTATAATCTAAAGACTTGTTTACTAGTGGTCCTCAAACTCTTTTCAACAGAGTCTAAAGTATTTGGAATTTGGTTAATGGACCCAGAAATGAATAGTGTACGATGTATAAAACAAATTGAAAAATGACTTTTCATGGCATCCAGCTTTTTGTACAGGTTTAGAATAAACAAGGAGCATCATTAACTATCAAACGACATGAGTCTAAAATTGTATTGAAATATTTCTGTAAAGTTAATTACTTTTTTGGTCGAACCCAACGATTACACTTTTGGACTTAATTGTATTTTTTTTAAAATATATAACGGGAATGACACGCCTTATAACGGGAATGACACGCCTTATAACGGGAATGACACGCCTTGTAACGGGAATGACACGCCTTGTAACGGGAATGACACGCCTTGTAACGGGAATGACACGCCTTGTAACGGGAATGACACGCCTTGTAACGGGAATGACACGCCTTGTAACGGGAATGACACGCCTTGTAACGGGAATGACACGCCTTATAACGGGAATGACACGCCATATAACGGGAATGACACGCCTTATAACGGGAATGACACGCCATATAACGGGAATGACACGCCTTAGGGCAACAATATTAATTTGGGAAGAACATGAACTATGGCCTCCAACACATTCAGCAGATGGCATGTGGAGAGGAGGAAGAAACGCTGTATTAAATGTGTGATAGGATACTCAGATCCAAACACATGAAGAGAAACACTGTGATAGGATACTCAGATCCAAACACATGAGGAGAAACACTGTGATAGGATACTCAGATCCAAACACATGAGGAGAAACGCTGTGATAGGATACTCAGATCCAAACACATGAGGAGAAACACTGTGATAGGATACTCAGATCCAAACACATGAGAAACACTGTGATAGGATACTCAGATCCAAACACATGAGAAACGCTGTGATAGGATACTTTTATTTCCCTCACCAACTTTAAACATCAACTATCTGAGCAGCTAACCGATCACTGCAGCTGTACATAGTCCATCTGTAAATAGCCCACCAAATCTACCTACCTCATCCCCATACTGTTTTTATATCATTTATTTTTCTGCTCTTTTGCACACCAGTATCTCTACTTGCAAATCATCATCTGCTCATTTATCACTCCAGTGTTAATCTGCTAAATTGTAATTATTCGCTCCTATGGCCTATTTATTGCCTACCTCCTCATGCCTTTTGCACACACTGTATATAGACTTTCTTTTTTCTACTGTGTCATTGACTTGTTAATTGTGTTATTGACTTGTTAATTGTTTACTCCATGTGTAACTCTGTGTTGTTGTCTGTGTCACACTCCTTTGCTTTATCTTGGCCAGGTCGCAGTTGCAAATGAGAACTTGTTCTCAATGAGCCTACCTGGTTAAATAAAGGTGTTCTCAACTAGCCTACCTTTTTAAATAAAGGTGTTCTCAACTAGCCTACCTGGTTAAATAAAGGTGTTCTCAACTAGCCTACCTGGTTAAATAAAGGTGTTCTCAACTAGCCTACCTGGTTAAATAAAAAATTAGGATAACTGCTGTATTAAACGTGTGATAGGATACTGCAGTTCTAAGACCAGTAGTCTCCAATATGCACTTCAATGTACAAACATTTATCTTAAAACTGCAAAATAACTTCATATTTAAAGTTATATGTAGAGATCAATACTCTGAAAATAGTGCATCCTTATGCAGTACCAAATTATTTTCCAAAACAAACACTACAGTAAAATGACTTTTACATAAAACTCTGAAGAAGTGTATAATTTGTATTTCTCAACCTACCAAGGAAGTGGCAGTGAAAACAACCAAACATGCGTATACTAACGCAGAAGGCGGCAGGTGGCCTAGTAGTTAGAGCGTTGGGCCAGTAACCGAAAGGTTGCTAGATCGAAACCACGAGCTGAAAATGTAAAAATCTGTCGTTCTGCCCCTGAGCAAGGCAGTTAACCCCACTGGGTGTCGATTAAGGCAGCCCCCCGCACCTCTCTGATTCAGAGGGGTGGGGTTAAATGACTCCTGCACCTCTGATTCAGAGGGGTGGGGTTAAATGACTCCTGCACCTCTCTGATTCAGAGGGGTGGGGTTAAATGACTCCTGCACCTCTCTGATTCAGAGGGGTCGGGTTAAATGACTCCTGCACCTCTCTGATTCAGAGGGGTCGGGTTAAATGACTCCTGCACCTCTCTGATTCAGAGGGGTGGGGTTAAATGACTCCTGCACCTCTCTGATTCAGAGGGGTTGGGTTATATGACTCCTATACCTCTGATTCAGAGGGGTTAAATGACTCCTCGACCTCTCTGATTCAGAGGGGTTAAATGACTCCTGCACCTCTCTGATTCAGAGGGGTTAAATGACTCCTGCATCTCTCTGATTCAGAGGGGTTAAATGACTCCTGCAGCTCTCTGATTCAGAGGGGTTAAATGACTCCTGCACCTCTCTGATTCAGAGGGGTCGGGTTAAATGACTCCTGCACCTCTCTGATTCAGAGGGGTCGGGTTAAATGACTCCTGCACCTCTCTGATTCAGAGGGGTGGGGTTAAATGACTCCTGCACCTCTCTGATTCAGAGGGGTGGGGTTAAAGGTGGAAGACACATTTCAGTTGAAGGCATTCATTTGTACAACTGACTAGGTATCCCCCTTTCACGTTCCCTTACCTGTGTAACCAGGGCTGCAGATACATCTGTACTGTGGGGGAGCCGTAGGTTGACTTGTGGTGATGCAGGTGGCCCCATTCATACAGCTGTCTGGGTAGATCAGGCAGGCGTTCCCTCCATACTGACAGAACTCCCCTATCCATCCAGGAGCACAGAGACACTGTGAGGAAGAGATGAACCAGTAATCATTGATCTGCAGACAAACACAATCACCAATCTGGTCTTGTAAATCCATACTAACCAGGGTTGTTATTGGACTTCATCCTGTTTACTCCTACTGCAGTGGTATGCATCACATCTTTTACTGCCAATTATAAGGGTTAAATTAGTTTCTTGGACTAATGTACATTCTACACAACATACTGTCATGCAGGTTACTAATAGACAGCAATAGTAATGTTGTGTTTTTGTAGGCACAAATGGAGGCTAACTCCGCACTAGTTCGTTAGTCAAAGCCTCAGGGGAAATTAATGTGGTTTTGGAGAGTTTTTGATAAACTCTGAAAATAAGGTCTGTGGTAAACACAGGCTTAGGAGATCCTACACGTTTTGTTCTATGAAATAATCATCAGCTAACATACCTTTTTGTGGAACTTGAAGTATTTATAAGCGCATAAAGGCTTCATAACTCATAAAGGTCATGTTAACTGACTGATATTATCTCATAGAACAAAACATATAAGAGCTCCTAAGCCTGTGTTAACCTCAGATCTTATTTTTGGGGTTGACCCCAAAATGCCATTCTTTCCCACATAGGAATGGCTGAGGTTTCATTTCCATTTTAAAGACTTAACTGGCGACCTCTATGTCTCTACACTAAGGCAACTTCCTGATGAGATCCATACCAGGGAAACCTACAATGGCACTGAGTTGACCGGTTCACATTGTGCATCTCAACACTAATTTAACTAAAGTTTCATTTATCAGCAGATCCAAGTGCTGATGGGTAGCGTACGGTATCTCTGTTCTTACTAATTAGAAGGTTTCATTTGGTTCTACGACGTGAACACCAGTACCTCTTCAGTCTACACTGAATAAAGAGGGCAACTTCAGGACACAGTCAGCGCATCTAATGGACAACAGCCCAAATTGACCTGACAAACGACCTCATCATTTTCCCCAGGGGGTAGCAGATCAAGAAATTGCAAAGGAGACGGCTCATTACGCCAGACTAGTGTCAATGTCTTGATTATGACTGACACTGATTGGAGCAAGAGAAATCCACACACAGCAACACAGGCAGCTTTAAACAGTCCTGCAGCTCAGAGTCAGAAGTAAATGGCACCCTATTCCCTACATAGTGCACTATTTTTGACCAGAGCCCATACACTACATAGGGAAAAGGGAATAGGGAATAAGGTGGCATTTCAGTTGCAGCCCCAGAGCCTTCTGAATGATCTAAAGCAACAGACCAGGACTGATGGGGGATAATTAGAAGCTAAGGGCCATGGGCATTACAGCCTGGTTTCAGGTGCCTTCCGATGCAGGATTATGATGAAGTGGGCACAATTTGGGTATTTTATGGTTGTGAAATGGTTTTATGGCTTCACAAGACGTCATAGAATCCGATTTTAACCGACGGCTCTCTCATTAGCATCATATTCTCATCTGCACAGTGTTTTATTATAATTAGGCATCTTCTGCAAACACATGGAAATGTATAAGCAATGTAGTAGTCAGAAGGAATAAATGCTCAATCATCTATATCATGACAGCGTTAGACCAAGCAGATTCTATTGACTGTCCTTTACTTTAAATGAGACTAGAGTGTAATATATTGGCTAGATTCAGAAAACAGATGTCTGAATATTTAGGAAGTGTGATGCATAGATATACTTTAATGCCTATGATCAACAATGTTCATGTCCATGGACAAGCCCTAATCACCACCCATAGGAAACCTGTAATCATGTTATGATTTTTGGTTTGGTTTATATTTTTTGCTACATGATTATATTTACTTTGTTTTCTTGCCACTGTTTCAATAACGTTTTGCTGTCACATTCAATATCAGCTGTACACTTTGAATAATGTGCCAAGCAGCCCATTCTATCGACTTGTTTAGAAAAAGATTTACATTTGATAGTAAATAGTTAAACCCCACATTGACAAGTTGGCGTGGACGATATGATAAAATATAAATAGATACGATATTTTGTGAATGTTTTACCTTTTATCATCATATCTAGAACTTAGAACACTAGAACACTATAATAAATTAAATAAACAAATATTGACATCAAATTATCAATACATAGCTATCTACTATCTCAAATGTAAATCTTTTTCTAAACAAGTCGATAGAATGGGCTGCTTGGCACATTACTCTAAGTGTACAGCTGATATTGAATGTGACAGCAAAACGTTATTGAAACAGTGGCAAGAAAACAAAGTATATAAATCATGTAGCAAAAAAACATAGAAATGAAAAGTGAGAAACTGATAGCTTCTAAATATGTCATAAATAAATAAATAGATGAGTGTTAAAGGGATAGTGCCTGATTTTGACAATGAAGGAAGTTTGAGGTTGTTTTACGAGCCATTGCTAACTAGTGTTAGCGCAGTGACTGGAAATGGCTCGCAAAACTACCTCCAACTTCCTTTAAACTGCACGCAGACAAAAATAATGGAATCCACGAGTTCACCTGACTCTGGGTAAAAAAGTATTTGTTGCCAAAATCTCACACTATTCCTTTAACGGCTACCAGTGGCCTGTCGTTTAATTACCCGACATTGGCATACCATAGTGGTGTTCATCGGTTGTTCGTGCTATGAAAACAAAATAACTCCTGAATGTGCACTAACCTGAAGCGAGGTAAAAGGTGCCCCTATACTAGACATACTAAATTATTACAGAAAACATGCCACTTGTTTTGAACATGGAGTGGAGAGGACGAGGCCAAAATGGCCAAAAGTAGTGTACTATATAGGTACTAGAGAGCCATTTGGAACATAGAGAGGTCTATACACTAATGGTTACTGTAGTCTATTGTAAAACATTCCTAATAGCCCCAGGGTGTGTTTTCTCTGATGTGTAGAGGGCAGAACACTACCCTGTCCAAGCAGCCCACTAATAAACTATGGCTCATCATATCAAAACTTGTTTTTTTGCCTTTCCCACATTTCATTAGGCCTCACCTATTGGCTGACTTACATTATATCCACCAATTACGCTGAGGCACAGTCCCTGGTGCAGACAGTTGACACTGAGCAGACTGCAGTAGTCTATTATCTCTTCACAGCTCTTCCCGGAAAACCCTGGCAGGCACCTGCAGAGGAGAGGAGGAGAGCAACTGGTTGTCAGAGGTATCAATATCAATAACACCTGGCATGATATGTAGACCAGACTACTGATAATAAAAGGAACGAGGAGGAGAGCAACGGGCTGTCAGACGTATCAATAACACCTGGCATGATATGTAGACCAGACTACTGATAATAATAATGACAGGGGAGGAGATGCAGACAAGACGATCATGGTGTGGTAGAGCTGAAAAACAAAGTCACACACATCTCTCCTCGGTGTGGATTTATTTGACCAACGTTTCTGCCAAAGAGCCTTTATCAGGGTAGAATATATAACATACCATGTGTAAGATAACATCCTTCATCAGGGTTGGATATAACATAACATGTGTAAGATATAACATTCTTATCAGGGTAGGATATATCGCAACATGTGTAAGATATAACATTCTTATCGGGGTAGAATATATCGCAACATGTGTAAGATATAACATTCTTATCAGGGTAGGATATATCGCAACATGTGTAAGATATAACATTCTTATCGGGGTAGAATATATCGCAACATGTGTAAGATATAACATTCTTATCAGGGTAGGATATATCGCAACATGTGTAAGATATAACATTCTCATCAGGGTAGGATATATCGCAACATGTGTAAGATATAACATTCTATCAGGGTAGGATATATCGCAACATGTGTAAGATATAACATTCTATCAGGGTAGGATATATCGCAACATGTGTAAGATATAACATTCTTATCGGGGTAGGATATATCGTAACATGTGTAAGATATAACATTCTCATCAGGGTAGGATATATCGCAACATGTGTAAGATATAACATTCTCATCAGGGTAGGATATAACATAACATGTGTAAGCTATAATATCCTTTATCGGGGTAGGATATAACATAACATGTGTAAGATATAACATCCTTTATCAGGGTAGGATATAACATAACATGTGTAAGATATAACATTCTCATCAGGGTAGGATATAACATAACATGTGTAAGCATGCCCATAAGATGATGCATCAACCACCATTCTTGAAAATATGAAGAGTGATACTCAGGGAGGTCTTGTGTTGGATTTGCCCCAAACATAACGCTAAGTATTTAGAACAAAAGGTGAATTTCTTTGCCACATTTTTTGCAGATTTACTTCAGTGCCTTGTTGCAAACAGGATGCATGTTTAATATTTGTATTCTGTACAGGCTTCATTCTTTTCGCTCTGTCATTTAGGTTAGTATTGTAGAGTAATTACAATGCTGTTGATCCATCCTCAGTTCTCTCATATGAGAACCATTCAACTCTGTAACTGTTTTAAAATCACCGTTGGCCTCATGGTGAAATCACCATGGGCGGTTTCCTTCCTCTCCGGCAACTGAGTTAGGAAGGACACCTGTGTCTTTGTAGTGACTGGGTGTATTGATACACCATCCAAAGTGTTATTAATAAATTCACCATGTTCAAAGGGAAATTCAATGTCTGCTTTTTTTGCAAACAAAGTGAGTTCATGCAACTTATTATGTGACTACTAAGCACATTTTTCCTCCTGAACTTAGTTAGGCTTGCCATAACAAAATTGTTCAATTCTTATTTCAGCTTTTCATTTTTAATTCATTTGTAAACATTTCTAAAAACATAATACCACTTTGACATTTAGGAGGGTATTGTGACATTTAGGAGGGTATTGTGTGTAGGCCAGTGACAAAAAAATCTAATTGTAATAAATAGTAAATTAATCAAGGGTGTAAATTATGTCAAGGGTGTGAATACATTCTGAAGACACTATGTCTAGCTATAGCATCCACACAACAGTGAAAAGCACAGTAGTCTGACAAACATGTATCATGGTTCATCAAACATTTACATAACCATGGTACTTTTAACAATTGACAAATGTATTTTGGTAATGGACTGGAATCACTATAAATAAACCCCATTGCACTAAAGTGCTATTGTGACTACAGCATCTACATTTTAGGAAAGTGAAAATCAGGGCCTATTGCATTAAAGTTTCAAGTGTCATGAACACAATGAAAATCTCACTCACCAAAACTCTAACAATAAAACACAACTAGCCTGAACTATCCTCTACCCAACAGACAGACATATCTCCTTCTATACCCAACAGAAAGACATGTCTCCTTCTCTACAATATCCTCTACCCAACAGACAGACATATCTCCTTCTCTACCCAACAGAAAGACATGTCTCCTTCTCTACACTATCCTCTACCTAACAGACAGACATATCTCCTTCTCTACCCAACAGACAGACATATCTCCTTCTCTACCCAACAGAAAGACATGTCTCCTTCTCTACAATATCCTCTACCCAACAGACAGACATATCTCCTTCTCTACAATATCCTCTACCCAACAGACAGACATATCTCCTTCTCTACCCAACAGAAAGACATGTCTCCTTCTCTACACTATCCTCTACCCAACAGACAGACATGTCTCCTTCTCTACAATATCCTCTACCCAACAGACAGACATATCTCCTTCTCTACCCAACAGAAAGACATGTCTCTTTCTCTACACTATCCTCTACCCAACAGACAGACATGTCTCCTTCTCTACAATATCCTCTACCCAACAGACAGACATATCTCCTTCTCTACAATATCCTCTACTCAACAGACAGACACGTCCCATTCTTTGCTTGCTTTGCTCTTCCATCCTGAGCTATGGGACTGAAATAATGTCATGGGGTCAGGCTGCACCATGTTCCCATTGTTATTACCAGTTGGTCCCATGTGACACACACACACACACACACACACACACACACACACACACAGAGCTGTGGGTCCAGTGAGACCGTTACCCATTTATCTGGCCACTGCCCTCCCTTGCTCTCCCACTAGAGAACCACTCACCCATGACACTGTGTCATTGGCTCATTCAACTCCCATACGTCATCAGTTCACTCTCATTCAATACTAATATACCTTTCTCCAAAAAAGAGGTTGCTCAAAAATGTTGAATAAAAATGTTGAAATGGTTTTTCCACCTCTTTGTCCACCTCTATGTCCACCTCTATGTCCACCTCTATGTCCACCTCTATGTCCACCTGACTCAGAGAAGAGAATACATTTGAATGTGTTGACTGGCCTGAACTTTACTCTTCATATCCTCTGAGTACCATTGCCTGAGACAGCCGAAACAATAGCTCTAGAACAGGGCCTGAAAATCACCCACCTTAAATGGTAAGCACCTATAAAATATTATACGTTGCCATCACTCTTTGTCATGATCACCAGAGAGCAGTTTAAAAGGGAGAAAATGTATACATTCTTTAAAGAAATGTTAATAACCAACTAATATCATTACAGAGATCTGAGGTAGTGATGGGGGGGAATCGATACAGTTAAATATGGTGATCTTATTTTTGGACAATATTATATCGATATTTGACTCCAAGTAAACCGCTAGCAGCTGTACCTGCTCCCAAACTCCGGTATTTTTAATCCTATAGCTTGTTCTCCGTTTTATTGGTAAAGGTACAATATGCTGAAATCACTCCGCCATTTCCTGATTGCAAAAATTCTAAAAGTCCGTCCAATTTCAGTTCATGTGACAAAACAACCAGTCATTGTGTAGAGAATCATTGTACAATCTAAACCGCTGTGAAATATATTTTCCATAATCAAAAATATTGGATTTTCAGCTGTTTGAAGCTAGTGTACAAAACGGAAAGTGAAAGACGCAAAAACGAAACTTTTGAACGGGAAACATAGAAATAGCACACATAGAACAGATATACTGCTTTTTAGACTTGCTTTCAATGAGAACAACATATCTATAAAGCATATTTCTATGTGAATTTGGTCGGGTCATCCAAAAAGTTACATATTGCAGCTATAAATACTGAGCCAACATGTTTTCAGCACTTTTATTTTCATGCCCAGCTGTCTAAAACACTGCATCTCAGTGCTAGAGGCGTCACTACAGACCCTGGTTCAATTCCAGGCTGTATCACGACCCGGACGTCCAGGTTAGGGTTAGGCCGGGGTAGGCCGTCATTGTAAATAAGAATTTGTTCTTAACTGACTTGCCTAGTTAAATAACATTTACATATTTTTTAAATGTTTTTTAAATACCTCTGCAGCAGAACTATGGTGAGCAATATGTTTGGAACATTAAATAGCAATATCAAATTTGAATCGCAATACACATAGAATTGTGAGTTGTGAGAATCGCACCTATCAGCCACCTAAGTATTGTGATAATATCGTATCGTGAGGTCCCTGGCAAATCCCAGCCCTCATCTGAAGTATATCAAGGAAAATAATGAGCTATTATTAAAGATGCTTCCTGTCCTGAGCTTATTAGAAGAATATAGAAGCAACAGCATAGCAGACGCTTTTATCTAGGACCTTTATTATTTTTTACCCTTATTTAACTAGGCACCAACATTCACAGTAACACAGTACATTTACATTTAGTCACTTAGCGGAACGCTTTACAGGAGCAATTAGGGTTACGTGCCTTGCTCAAGGGCACATTGGCAGATGTTTCACCTAGTCAACTTGGGAATTCGAACCAGCAACCTTTCGGTTATCGGCCCAACACTCTAAACCACTAGACTACCTGCCACAAACCTGGTGTTGCTAGCTAAGCCCCTTGCTCGAACCCTGGTGTTGCTAGCTAAGCCCCGTGCTCTAACCCTGGTGTTGCGAGCTAAGCCCCATGCTCTAACCCTGGTGTTGATATCTAAGCCCCTTACTCTAATCCTGGTGTTGCTAGCTAAGCCCCATGCTCCAACCCTGGTGTTTCTATCTAAGCCCCTTACTCTAACTAACACACTGGGCCATCAGGATGCGTAGGTCACTGGAACACGTCGTCCGGGTATAGCCGGGGTAGGCCGTCATTGTAAATAACAACGTATTCTTAACTGACTTGCCTTGTTAAAGGTTCAAGTTTTTTTTTTATCACCTTCATCCCTGCCATGTCTCAACCACAACCTGAATATACTGCCATGTCTCAACCACATCCTGAATATACTGCCATGTGTCTCAACCACATCCTGAATATACTGCCATGTGTCTCAACTACATCCTGAATATACTGCCATGTGTCTCAACTACATCCTGAATATACTGCCATGTGTCTCAACTACATCCTGAATATACTGCCATGTGTCTCAACCACAACCTGAATATACTACCATGTCTCAACCACATCCTGAATATACTGCCATGTGTCTCAACTACATCCTGAATATACTGCCATGTGTCTCAACTACATCCTGAATATACTGCCATGTGTCTCAACTACATCCTGAATATACTGCCATGTCTCACCTACATCCTGAATATACTGCCATGTGTCTCAACCACATCCTGAATATACTGCCATGTGTCTCACCTACATCCTGAATATACTGTCATGTGTCTCACCTACATCCTGAATATACTGCCATGTCTCACCTACATCCTGAATATACTGCCATGTGTCTCACCTACATCCTGAATATACTGCCATGTGTCTCACCTACATCCTGAATATACTGTCATGTTTCTCACCTACATCCTGAATATACTGTCATGTGTCTCACCGACATCCTGAATATACTGCCATGTGTCTCACCGACATCCTGAATATACTGCCATGTGTCTCAACCACATCCTGAATATACTGCCATGTGTCTCACCTACATCCTGAATATACTGCCATGTGTCTCACCTACATCCTGAATATACTGTCATGTTTCTCACCTACATCCTGAATATACTGTCATGTGTCTCACCGACATCCTGAATATACTGCCATGTGTCTCACCGACATCCTGAATATACTGCCATGTGTCTCAACCACATCCTGAATATACTGCCATGTGTCTCAACCACATCCTGAATATACTGCCATGTGTCTCACCTACATCCTGAATATACTGTCATGTGTCTCACCTACATCCTGAATATACTGCCATGTGTCTCACCTACATCCTGAATATACTGTCATGTGTCTCACCTACATCCTGAATATACTGCCATGTCTCAACCACATCCTGAATATACTGCCATGTGTCTCAACCACACCCTGAATATACTGCCATGTGTCTCAACCACATCCTGAATATACTGCCATGTGTCTCACCTACATCCTGAATATACTGCCATGTCTCAACCATATCCTGAATATACTGCCATGTATCTCACCTACATCCTGAATATACTGCCATGTGTTTCACCTACATCCTGAATATACTGCCATGTGTCTCAACTACATCCTGAATATACTGCCATGTGTCTCAAGCACATCCTGAATATACTGCCATGTGTCTCAACTACATCCTGAATATACTGCCATGTGTCTCAACCACATCCTGAATATACTGCCATCTGTCTCAACCACATCCTGAATATACTGCCATGTGTCTCATCTACATCCTGAATATACTGCCATGTGTCAACCACATCCTGAATATACTGCCATGTGTCTCACCGACATCCTAAATATACTGCTATGTGTCTCACCTACATCCTGAATATAGTGCCATGTGTCTCACCTACATCCTGAATATACTGCCATGTGTCTCACCTACATCCTGAATATACTGCCATGTTTCACCTACATCCTGAATATACTGCCATGTGGCTCACCTACATCCTGAATATACTCCCATGTTTCACCTACATCCTGAATATACTGCCATGTGGCTCACCTACATCCTGAATATACTGCCATGTGTCTCAACCACATCCTGAATATACTGCCATGTGTCTCACCTACATCCTGAATATACTGCCATGTGTCTCAACCACATCCTGAATATACTGCCATGTGTCTCACCTACATCGTGAATATACTGCCATGTGTTTCACCTACATCCTGAATATACTGCCATGTGTCTCACCTACATCCTGAATATACTGCCATGTATCTCACCTGCATCCTGAATATACTTCCATGTCTCACCTGCAGACGTAGTCCTCTCCCTGGACTACACAGCTGGCGTTGTTGTGGCAGGGCGAAGGGCTGCACGGGCCTCGCTGCCTCCTGCACTGTGGGCCTGTGGTGCCATCTGAACACTGCCAGACTGAGGCCGCACACTCAGGAGAGGTCTGCAGACACACACACACACACAAACACATGTAAAACAAACACACACGTTTGCACACACATGATGAAAAAAAATCAGGCCTGAAGTCAGCTTGAGAAAACACACTTAGATTAAAGGTAAAGACAGTATTAGTGGAGACAGATCACTCTCCCCAGCAGAACAAGACAGTGTTAGTGGAGACAGATCACTCTCCCTAGCAGAACAAGACAGTGTTATTGGAGACAGATCACTCTCCCCAGCAGAACAAGACAGTGTTATTGGAGACAGATCACTCTCCCCAGCAGAACAAGACAGTGTTAGTAGAGACAGATCACTCTCCCCAGCAGAACAAGACAGTGTTAGTGGAGACAGATCACTCTCCCTAGCAGAACAAGACATTGTTAGTAGAGACAGATCACTCTCCCTAGCAGAACAAGACAGTGTTAGTGGAGACAGATCACTCTCCCTAGCAGAACAAGACAGTGTTAGTGGAGACAGATCACTCTCCCTAGCAGAACAAGACAGTGTTAGTGGAGACAGATCACTCTCCCTAGCAGAACAAATGAATAAAGAACTGTAACAGTACAACGTTAGGGAGTGAAACGGGATAGCTGCAGTGACACAGAGAGAAGAAGAAGTGTATCGTTTGTTTAATGTGACAAGGTGAAAGCTGTACTTTCTGATGACTACTAACTATGCATTTAAAAAAAAAAATTACTCCCTTTTTCTCCTCAATTTTGATCTTGTCTCATCGCTGCAACTCCCCAACGGGCTCGGGAGGCGAAGGTCGAGTCATGGGGGGGAAACATAACCCACCAAACCGCACTTCTTAACGCCCTCTTAACCCCGTAAGCCAGCTGCACCAATGTATCGGAGGAAATACTGTTCAACTGACGACTGTCGTCAGCCTGCAGGCACCCAGCTCGCCACAAGGAGTCGCTAGAGAGTAATGAGCCAAGTAAAGCCCCCCCCGGCCAAACCTTTCCTAACCCGGACGACGCTGGGCCAATTGTGCACCACCCTGTGGGACTCCCGGTCAAGACCAGTTGTGAAACAACCTGGGATCGAACCCGGGTCTGTAGTGACGCCACTGCGATGCGGGGCCTTCGACTACAGCGCCACTAACTCTGCATTTCATTTGTTAAATGTCATTTGGTTTTGTATTTGTGCACACGTACGTAAAGAAATAGTGTCTTATAAGCCCATTGGGCAACAATTGGTGTTCGAGACTTAAATAAATAAATCGATCCATCATAGAGAAACTAAGAATAGATGGAGACAGCTGGGCCATTAGCTCGACTAGCGTACTCCAGCTCTCATCACATCTCATCAGGAATGATCTTGACAATAATAATATATCTGACTCAAGAGTCAGAGATGATAAAACCAAGATCCTTAATCAGAGAAGATACTAATATTAACATTTGCTTCGTCGCCAAGGCTCTCAGGTTGAAAGATGAGTCATTTTCATTCAGATGAAGTCCCTTATAGAGATGAGACTGAGGCAAAATCAATGTCAAACAGATCAGGTTGACATAAGAGTGCTGCTATGCTATCAACACTGGGCTCCCATTAATGTGACTGTGTTATGAAGGTTGTTATGCGTAATCCTGCATCACTCATTAAGGTGTTATAACTGGTTAAGAATGCCTTACAGAAGATTCTCGATTGGGTTGAGAAACCAATTACAAATCAGTTATTGTAAAATTTGTGGCAAATTCCATAATGAAGTCACAAGTGAAGGTCACAAAAAGACAATTAGCCCATTTTAATATATTTTTCTCTCTATGCTTCGCCTCTTGCATAATAGAGAAACTATGGCACTCAGCAGTTGATGATTAAAACCCCTGTCCTGTATCACTGTAACATTTCATAGATAAAAGGCCTGAAATTGAAACGGACTGTGGCCAACAGACGCCTCCATCGTGAACAAAAGAGCCCCTTTCATAACTGCAATTTCAATCTGCCTTTTAAAATATGCAATAGTTAATTCCAGTCTAATCAAATAGCCACCACAAATAACCAGAGCCACCACCATCACGCTTCCTTCCCCAAGCCATGCTAACCCCCCCATTGAAGGCAGAAATATTCATTGTTGTTCCCACCTTCAAAAGTACACTCGATCTGCTTCAAAGACTAAGATATTAATTTTCATGTGACATTTCCTATTAATCAGGCTCTGAGAGGCGGAGGAGGAGGAGGCCTCAGAAGAATGAAGAAGGAGAAATGGGATGCGTCCATAATGACATCTTATTCCCCTCTATAGTGTGATACCTTGGGCCAGACTGTATGGGCTCTGGTCGAAAGCGGTGCACTATTTAGAGTGACATTTGGGACATAGAAATAGAGTTCTCACATGTTCCCCCAAGGAGCACGCCTTTTCCCGCTGACATTCGTATGAAAGGCAATTGATGTTAACGGGGGTGTCACAGCGGAGGCCCGTGAATCCCTCCAGACAAGCACAAGCATATCCAGCGGCGCTCTCGGAGCTCTCCTCACACTCTCCGCCATTCCTACATGGGTTGGGATCACAAGATGTCCCACAAGGTGGACCTATGGATGAGAATGAACAGTTGGTTATTGGATAAGATTCCCAGAGGCGTTGAACTTCAATGATATTTGACACGTGACAGCTCTCAGGGCTGGATGTCAGAGATAGAGCAGAAGTGTCAGTCTAAACAACCCATGATAACTCAGGACACCTGAAAACAATCGGAGAGGTCTCCACAGCTGAACTCGACAGTCTTTGTTACAGCCATACAACTACATGGACACTGTAGTCTGATTGAGAGCCATGGCTCCAAATAGAGCAAATGATTGTGATAATTTGTTGAGGAAAAACTTGATCTGTTCCTCACTTCAACAACTCTGATTTCAAAATTCATCCCACAGCAACATACAGTTTAAACCATTTTAAACCACAGAGGTGGGAAATACAGCAAAACCACTAGGTATGAGGATGTGAACAGTACCTCAGTAGCTGGTCAGGGATGGGAACAGTATCTGGTCAGGGATGGGACAGTACCTCAGTACGCTGGTCAGGGATGGGAACAGTACCTGGTCAGGGATGGGAACAGTACCTCAGTACCTGGTCAGGGATGGGAACAGTACCTGGTCAGGGATGGGGAACAGTACCCTCAGTACCTGGTCAAGGATGGAACAGTAACCTCAGTACCTGGTCAGGGATTGAACAGTACCCTCAGTACACTGGTCAGGGGATGTGAACAGTACCTCAGTACCTGGTCAGGATGGAACAGTTACCTCAGTACCTGGTCAAGGATGGGAACAGTACCTCAGCTACCTGGCAGGGATGGCGAACAAGAATACCTCAGTACCTGGTCAGGGATGTGAAAGTACCTGCAGTACCTGGTCAGGGTATGGGAACAGTTACCTCAGTACCTGGTCAAGGATGGGAACAGTACCTCAGTACCTGGTCAGGGATGGTGAACAGTAACCTCCAGTACCTGTCAGGGATGGGAACAGTACCTCCAGTTTACCTGGCAGGGATGGGAACAGTACCTCAGTACCTTCGTCAGGGATGGGAATACCAGTACCTGGTCAGGATGGCGAACAGTACCTCAGTACCTGGTCAGGATGGGAACAGTACCTGGTCAGGGATGGCGAACAGTACCTGGTCAGGGATGGGAACAGTACCTGGTCAGGGATGGGAACAGCTACCTCAGTACCTGGTCAGGGATGGGAACAGTACCTGGTCAGGGATGGGAACAGTACCTGGTCAGGGATGGGAACAGTACCTGGTCAGGGATGGGAACAGTACCTGGTCAGGGATGGGAACAGTACCTCAGTACCTGGTCATAGAGTTCTGTTCAAGTTAATAACATTATCCCCTACTAGTCCTACATGTGAATCACACGCTCATTAAAGAAGAGTGCCTTCCTTTACTCCAGTGTTTTATTGGGTTTGATGATGGTGTTTTTCAAACACATGAGCAATCCTGAAGTATCCCATGTATATATTTGTCTTCATGTGAAGACAAGGCTCCAGGGCTCTCTCTCTCTCCATGACTCTAATTAATAATCAACTGCTTTTCCTGGACTAACTCACTTGTTCCTTGAGGAAGATCTCCCTACACTACACTGTGGAATCGTCCCAAATGGCACCCTATTCCCTATATAGTGCACTACTTTTGATCAGAGCCCTATGTGACACTATATAGGGAATAGGGTGCTATTTGGGATGCATAATGTATCCCAAATCATCTCTCCAATGCGCTTCTTCCGTCTATTTTGGAACGCACAAGTGAATCTGAACTCCACACCAATTCCCACAACCCAAGAGAAGAACCAGGAAGTTGGCTTTTCATCTCAGTATAAAAGACAAAAGAGAATGAATTTTCAAGCATGCAACCAACCACTAAACCTCACGCAACAGCTCCTATGTTTACTCACAATAAAACTAGGCTATATTCGTTGTGTCAAATTGGCCCTCCTAATGATGCAACTTTCTCTGGCACAAAAAGTCAGAGAAGAGGAGCTGGAAACAAACTGTGTGGTTGGTATTCTCCTTTTCTCTTTAATATTCCCTCCTTTTCAATGCTTTATGTTATTGTGTTCTGTTCTAACGAGCAAATCGACCTTTTAAAGTAAATCACAGTC